>NC_090302.1:65940000-66244259 GCF_039906515.1 Pseudorca crassidens | reverse complement strand
TATCTGTGGGGTTCCAAGATCCAATCTCCTGTGGATATTGAGGGATGACCATAATTTGAATCCACATGTGAAAACATTTACTGGTGAAAGTAATTATATAAACATAACAAAAGTTTAAAAGTACGTTTTCTTTCTACTTTCTTCTCCTAACTGATTTGAAAAGCAACTGCTTAAAATAATATGCACACAATGTATCGACAGGCTCAAAACATATAAAAAATGTATCATATGTGTAATATAATTGCCAATAACAGCATAAATGAGGTCAGCTGTAGCAAAGTTCTATTGGGCTAAGGAAATGACTACTGAATAATAAAGCAATAATTATAACAATGCATTGTTGTTTTGTAATATTAATAGATAATATGTATAACAATACCAAAGGGATTGAAGGGAATATAGCTGTATTTCAGTAATGTTTCTATATATCACTGGAATTAAGCTTGGCTAAATCTGAAGCTGATTTTGTTAAGATACATATAGCAAACCCTAGAGCATTAACTAAAAGAAAAAAATATCTCAAAAGATATAGTGAAAAATTCATTAAATTAAAATGCTACATTAGAAAATATTTACGTAATGCAAAAGAAAGATTCAAAGACATAAATACATTGAAAGTTAAGGGTAAGAAAAACAATTTGCAAATAATAACCACAAGAAAGCTGGAGTAAATATACTAATATCAGACAAAATTGACTTTAAACAAAAAAGTCACTGAAGAAAAAGAGGCACATTTTATAACAAGTCCCTGACAGAGTCAGTCCATCAGGAAGATATAACAGTTATAAACATATACATACCTAATAACAGAGGACCAAAATACATGAAGCAAAAATGACAGACATGAAAGAAGAAATGGACAATTCAATTATAATTGTTGGAGACTTCAATATCCTACTGTGATGGTTAATTTTATGTGTCAACTTGGAGGGTATTTTTGGATGAGATTAATGTTTAAATTGGTGGACTGTGAGTAAGCATAATGCCCTCCATAATGTAAGTGGGCTTCATCCAATCAGTTGAAGGCTTGAACAGAACAAAAAGACCAGCCTCCCTGAACAAGAAATCTCCAGCAGACTGCCTTTATCTGCACCATCGACTCTCCCAGTCTCGAACCTAACAGCCCACACTGCAGATGTGGACTTGCCAGTCTCCAAAATCATATAAGCCAATTCTTTATAATAAGTCTCTTTCTATATATACATTCACACACATCCTTTTTGTTCTGTGCTCTCTGGAGAATCCCAATATAACCACTTTCAATAATGGATAGACAACTAGACAGAAGATCAACAAGAAAATAGAAGACCTGAGCAATACTACAAACTAGACCTGACATCATTAGAATACTCTTCTAAAAAATGACAGTTAAATATATATCATTTTCAAGTGCACATGGAACATTTTCAGGATAAACCATATGCTAGACTATTTTTAAAATACTCAATAAATGTAAAAGGTTAGAAATAATGCAAAATATGTTCTCTGACCACAATGGAATAAAACTGGAAGTCAAATAGAAAAACTCACAAATGTGTGGAAATTAAACAACACATTATTAAAAAAGCAATGGGTCAAGAGGAAATCAAAAGACAAATCAGAAAATACTGTACGATGAGTAAAAATGAAGGGACAAAATATCAAAATGCATGGGAGGCAGCTAAAATAGTGCTTAGAAAGAAATTTATAGCTATAAATACCTATATTAAGCTAGAAGAAAGGTCCTAAGTCAACATTAGGTTTAATGTTCTACCATAAGACAATGAAAAATATAAGAGCAAACTAAACCTAAAGCAAATAGAAGGAAGGAATAAAGATTAGAGATGAAATTAATGAAATAGAGAATAGAAAAACAATACAGAAAATGAATGAAAACCAAAAGCTGGTTGTTTGAAAAGATCAACAAAACTGACAAACCTTTAGCTATACTGACAATATTTAAAAAAAGAAAAGCCTCAAATTACCAGAATCAGAAATAAAAAAGGGTATATTACTAATAACCTAATAAAAACTAAAAAGAATTATAACGGAATACTATGAAAAATTGTACATCAGCAAATTAGATACTTAGAAGAAATGGGTGAATTTCTCGAAAAACACAAATACCAAAAGTGACTCAAGAAAAAATAAAATCCCAAGTTGACCTGTAATAGGTAAAGAAATTCAATTTGTAATAAAAAAAAATTACCCACAAACAAAAGTATAGGGCTAGAGGGGTTCACCACTGAATTCTACCAACCATTCAAAGAAGAATTAATACCAGTGCTTCAAAAAACCTTCCAAAAAATAGAAGAGAAGAGAATACTTCCCAACCCATTTTATAAAGCCAGTATTACCTTGATACAAAAAACACACAAAAACGTCATAAGAAAAGGAAACTACAGACTAATACCTCTTATGAATACAGATGCAAAAGTCCTCAACAAAATACTAGCAAACCAAATCCAACAACATATTAAAAGAATTATGTATCATGATCAGGTGGAATTTATTCCAGGAATGTAAGGTTGGTTTAACATCTGAAAATCAATTATTATAATAAATCATATCACTAAAATAGAAAACAAAAAGCACATGATCATCTCAATAGATACAGAAAATATACTTGACAAAATTCAATAGCCTTTCATAATAAAAACACTTAACAAACTAGGAATAGAAGGGAACTTCCTGAACTTGCTAAAGGACATCTATGAAAAACTGAGAGATAACTTTATACTTAATGGTGAAGGAGTGGGTGCTTTCTCCCTATGAACAGGAATAAGACAAAGATGTCTGCTCTGGCCACTTCTACTCAACAATGTATTGAAATTCTAACCAGGGCAAGTAGCCAAGAGAAAGAAATAAAAGGCATCAAGTTTCGAAAAGAAGAACAAAACTATTTCTATTTGCAGATGACATGATCTTGTAAGTAGAAAATCCTAAGGAATCTACCCAAAAACTTAGAACTGAAAAATGAGTTCTGCACAGTTGCAGGATAAGAGATCAATGTAAAACAATCAATTGTAATGTATACACTTAAACTAAACAATCTGAAAATAAACTTAAGAAAACAATTCCATTTATAATAAAATCAGAAAGAATAAAATATTAATAAATTTATCCAAAAAGGTGCAAAACATACTCTGAAAACTATAAAACAGTATTGAAAGAAATTTTAGGACAAACAAATAGTAACTGGAAAAACATCCCATGCTCATAATATAGAAGATTTAACATTGTTAAGATGGCAACATTACCCAAACTTATCCATTAAAAGAAGAAAAAGAAGAGTATAGGCTATTCTAAATTAGAGATATAATCCAGTGATCAAACTTAACAACACAAAAAAAAGAGATTTGGATAATACATTATGTGTCTCCTAATATGATGTGGTAAGAATCATATTATACCAAAGAAGATTTCTTTGCCAAAACATCAAACCTGAAACTGAATAAACCTCTAGGTCTCATTAAAAATTTATGATAATTGCAGAGTAAAAAAGATTATAATCAAAAAAGTCCAGAATGTGGGAAACTCTACAGGATAAATAATCCAACTGATTCCAAAAATAAGTTGCAAATAAAAAGAGAGAAAGACGGAGAGGAGGAAAAGGAACCTGTATACTCAGTAGGTAGACTATGTTTGAGTCCTCATAGAAACAAACCATCTTTCAAAAAAAGTTACGAGAGAATTGGAGAAATCTGAAAACTGGATATTTTATTACATTAGGGAACAACTATAGAATTCTAAGTATGATACAGATATCATGGTTATGTTTTCAAAAGGCCTTATCTTTCAGAGATGGAGTCAATCCTTATTCATAGATTCAGAATTCGTGAACTTTCCTACTCACTAAAACTTATTTTAAGCCTAAAATCAATACCATTGCACTTTTTCAGTCATTTGCAGACATGCAGAAAGTGGTGAAAAATTTAAGTCACCTGAACCACATGTTCCCAGCTGAGGTCAAACAAGGGGATGCTCTGTCTTCTTATTTCAGCTCTCATACTATAAACAAGTATTCTTCTCATGGTCTATCTAGTACCACATTTTTCACATTTCTGCCCTTCTGTTGATGATTTCACTATTTCAAATGACCACTAAGCATAGTGCTGAAGTGCTGTCTAGTGTTCCTAAGTGCAAGAAGGCTGTGACTTGCATATGGAGAAAAAATTGTTTTAGATAAACTGTTCAGGCATGAGTTACAGTACCATTGGTCATGAGCTCAATAGTAATAAATAAACAATATATATTAAATAAGATGTCTTTAAATAGAAACACATGTAAAGCAAGGTTATATGTTGATCAGTTGACAAAATGTTGTGACCAGAGGCTCATAGGAACTTAATCCTTTATCTCCCCTAGGAGCAATATTTCCATGTTTGCTAATTCAGTGTTCACATGACTTTATAAAACATAACTCCTGTGAATAACAAGAACTGACTGTAAACACCAATGGAATTGTGGGTAACATAACAGGATGTCTGGGATTTCCCTCAAAATAATCCACTGTGGTAGAGGGAGCAGAGGAGCAGAAAGGAAGTAGAAGTTTATAGATGAAACAAGATTGGTCATGTGCTGATAATTGTCCAAGCTGGTTGATGAGTAAACATGGGAGTTCATTAGTGTATTCTCTCTACCCTTGCATCAAATTAAAATTTTCCATAATAAAAACACATGCACACAAAAAACAAAAATATGTAAACAGACACCACACCAAAAAACTTACAAGGACATTATAATAGAGTACCAAAAAGGCAAAAAAGTAAAGAATTATTGATAAGACCAGCATTTTTTCAAATGGGTACCAAGGGCATTTGAAGCAGTACAGGCATACCTCATTTTATTGCACTTTGCTTTACTGCGCTTCACAAATACTGCATTTTACAAATTGAAGGTTTGTGGAAACCCTGCATCAAGCCAGTCTACCAGCGCCATTTTTCCAACAAAATTTACTTCATGTCTTTGGGTCACATTTTGGTAATTCTCACAATATTTCAAACTTTTTCATTATTATATTTGTTATGATAATCTGTGATCAGTGAGTGATCTTTGATGTTACTATTGAAAAAAGGGTATAACTCTCTGAAGACTCAGATGACAGCATTTTTAGCAATATTTTTAAATTACATACGTTGTTTTTTAGACATAATGTTGTTGCACACTTAATAGACTACAATGTAAACATAACTTTTATACGCACTTGAAAACAAAAAATTTGTGTGACTTGCTTTACTGCAATATTTACTTTACTACAGTGGTCTGGAACTGAACCCTCAAAGTCTCTGAGGGTTATTTAATTGAGCGGGATTATCCTATTTATTTCAGGATGTTTAGCAATCCCAGCCTCCATCTACTATGTCATTGGCACCACTGGTTAAAACCAGTGATTCTGGCAAAGCTTTATCCACAAGGCCATTTATCACAGCATCATCATACAATTTTCATAAAAAAAGGAACCTTAATGTACAACAACAAGACACTGATTAAATAATATGGCATATCAAAATAATAGAATATATTGTAACTCTAAAAATATTATTTTCTTTTGAATAATAATTATATTCGTCTTGAAAATAATGAACTGACAACATGTCACTGACTTGCCCAAATCACACTGCCTTGAGTCTATTAGCCTGGAAATAAGAAAAAGGGTCCAAAACGGACAAATATCTGAAAGACAGAAGGATGGACTCACTGAGACAAACACAGAGGAGAAAAATCCAAATAGTGTCTACAATGGAAAAGGAAGCTATTTTTTTCTGGAAGAGGCTCAGATAGGCTCTAATTACCCAATTAGTAAGTATGGAGAGCAGAAGTCCACAGGAATCAAGATGACTAAGGAACCATTAATCAAAAATCTGGGCTTCCCATTCATCCATGTTCAGAACAGCTACCTGCAGTATTTGCCTATAACAAATGGCCCAAGGCTACTTTCAAAAGAACCATGTTCCTGAAAAAGGTCCCTACCATGGTTGTTGGGACAAACAATACAATCAGAGAAGTGACTGACTTAAGAGCCTACTTCTCATTCTGTACAGTGAAGCCCATTTGCCATACATCCCTCAGGAAAGCTTGTTGATAGTCCCCTCCCTTCTCTTACACAATGCCCATAGTCAATCCTTTCATTCAGATGAGAAGCCTCTTGGTAACAGTTATATAAAAATGCAAAGTAAACTCATTAAAAGCAACATTTCTACATTAAGCAATATAGACCTTCATACAAAAACATGAACAGTCAGTAAAGAATCATCAAACGCTTGAAGAAAACTATCAGCATTAAAGTAAAAGAGTAGGAACAAACAGAAGTCACCCAACAGGAAACAAAGATAATGTAAGAAACAGAGAAGAACTTAAAAATTATAATCACAAAGATTAAAAACTTATCCTTTTAAAGAAGACTGCTATGAAAAAGGAAACATCAAATAAGAAATTTCTTAGAAGTAAAATTTTGATTTCTAAAACTAAAAAAAAATCAAATAACTAAATAGGGTAAATGGAAAAAAATCCATGTACTGATGGAAGAAAATGTAAGAAGACCATTCAGGAGACAAAACTAAAAGATGGAAAATATGACAGAAAAGAAGGCCAAGTTCAGAAGGTCCAATCTCTAACAGAGTGCAGAAGGAAAGAACAGACAAGGGGGAAAATATGAGAATCATATTTTTCTTCAATTGAAATAAAATCTCCAGTCTTGATATTGAAAGAACCCACAAAGGCTGAGAAGTTTGAATTTTTAAAAGACTCAAATTAAAAGATGATGTTGAAATTTTAAAATATCATATATATGAAGAGAAAATCCTAAAAACTTTAAGCAAGCTACCTAGAAAGAAATAAGAATCTCACTTGCACTGGGATCACACATACACTTGATAACACCACTGTATGCTAAAAGAAGATAACAAAGCTATACTTCAAAAAATCTGAGGGAAATTAAATGTACTTAAAATTTTATGTTCAGCTAAAGTATCAACCAAACAAAGGACAAAAGAAAGACATTTTAGGCACGTAAGGAGTCAGAAAGTGGACCACTTATGCATCCCTTCTGAGAAAAAAATTTTGAAAATATAATCCAACAAAAGAAAAAGGAAGACGTAGGATCTTAGAAACTGTGGCACTAGTTCAGTAGTACAATAAGAAGAAATCCGAGGATGGCAGCTATGAGTTGGTTTAGAAAGCAATTGGCCAAAATTCATACCATAAACCAAAGGGCCCAAGGAAGAATGTCTTCAGCCCATTATTCAAATGTCTGAACACTGACATTCTTTATGCTAAGAAATAGCAGAAAAGAAAAGCAATTAGAAATTCCAGGGGGAAAAAATGTTGTCCAGGAAGACCAAGGCACAAATATAAAATAACTTAAATGTAGCATAATTTGGGTAATTAATGGACTATAAAGAAAGATATTCTATTTGACTTTGATATTTGGAATATTCTTTTTTTGTCATACCATTTCCCTTATCAACAGGTCCAAACACACTACATGGTTCTCAAGGAAATAATATTTACATAATTATAAAATTATAAATGCAAATTACAAGTTTCCAATTTCAAAAGTCAATTCAAATTCCAAGGTATCTCATTGTGGACATCAGAATTACCTGGACATCAGATCTATGGACACCAGAATTACCTGGAAAGCTTATTTTAAAGACTCCTGGGCCGCATCCCTAAAGATTCAGTGGATCAGGGGAAAGTTCCAGAGACCTGCATTTTAAGAAATTTTCCAGTCCCCAAGGAAAAGAGGAAATTCTCTTCCAAGGAGGAGCCACTCAGCAGTGGACCTGAAGAGGCTGCTGCCAGCAAGAGCAGCAGCTCCAAGAAAAAGAAAAAGCTCCAAAAGCTATCCCAGGAAAATTAGAATGGACATTTCCCTAGTAGGGCATAACTTGCAGAGATATTTCTCAACCCATCCCCTATAGCCCAATAAAAATTTTTAAAAATAAAAAATTTTCAAAAAGAAATTTTCCAAGTATACCTTATGCACATTAAATTTTCAAGATTATAGCTGTAAAGCAGTAATCTCCAAAATTTTCCATTACATATCTTATGAGCAAAAGGCTTTTGAGTACCCACCCCAAAATATATGTGTATATTTATTTATAAATTGTTGATATACTTTTATGTGACCGCATATTATGTATATTATAAAATGTGAAAAATAAAAATCTTAAAGAATGAGAAAGATGACCTAACAATAATTTATTATTTGGTTCTGTCTCAACCAAGAGTAAAGGGAAAATTAAGAATCGCTTTAGAAAGTTGTAAAAAATAAATTAGAAAGTTGAAAAATGTATACAACTAAAAGGAGAGGAGGATAATGAAAGAATCACAGAAATGACAAAAGAAATCCCAAGAATATATCTTCTGAAGTCCTATTCTGCTAAAAAACAGTAAAACTGAGAGTGATCACATTTAATCTCTAGAATGACAGAGGAACTAATAAGGGTACTTCAACAAAATACTTAATTCTGATCATCAAAAGGAAAATCTCATTGATGAATTAGACATACAAGACCATGAGAAGAAACTAATTATTCTGTTTTAAGATTTCACGATAACCAAGGATGGTAAAATTAGCCATGGGTATGTATCATAGATTTTTCAAAGTCAAATTCCAGACAATATTAGAACGATCCCAGGGCTAGCGACTCCAAAGGTGAATATACTTCAAGTTATCAAAAACTGATATTCAGATTATATAATCATAATTCCAATTAAAAAAAAGAAAAGGCAACCATATGCTTAGCTTCTCATTTAGGAAATATAATGATATCCATTTAATAGGAAAGCAAGTGTTTTAATTGCTATCTACGTGTCATGAGACTACTGTATATCAAATGTTTGATAAGAAGTACCCAGCATCACTCCACTGTTTCTAATGACCAAGGAGAGGCCCAATAATCTATAGTTAAATGACTGGGCATCCCCTCCAGGGTAATACGGAAATCTCTCAACCTATTCCGGAACACTTACTCTACTCTGGCAAGGTCAACCCAGGCTCTCAAATACACACTGCAATTATCTTAGGGGAAAACTGAGCCATGTCTAGGAAGGATCATGTCTAGGAAGTTGCCTACAGGGTCAGTCTCTGAAGCCAAACAACAGGAACTTCTCCAATTTTTAAAGTTGAGTAGTAAGAGCTTAAAATATACACACACACACAAACACATACACACAAAGTGTCTCTCTTACCTGCAAACTTCCCAAATATGTCAGAATATGAGTAGAAGATAAGGCCTAGCTGTACTTAGCAAACTGACACACCTTGAAATAAATCCAGTAATTATAATATCATGCTCAACATTCCTTTGGAAATCAAATGAATCTCTTCAGGGGATTAATGCCAAGTGTTAATTTTAATAATGAAGAAAAACAAATTCAACAAACTAAATACTGATGAAAAAAATAACTTGGAAACTCACCTTTCCACAACCAAACTGATTGCTTGCGTGAGATCTGGGTTTGTCACCTGGAGACGTTTCCACAAAGACCATACGAATTCTTTATCAGCCTTAAAGAAATAAAAGACATTTTAAATTCATTGCTTTGTAGCTACAGCAGAGAAGGCAAGATACTGCATTAAATTAAAAAATGAAAAACGTAATTACTTGATCCCTAGTTCTATAACTATGAAACAGATTCTTGAAAAGTATAACGGGAAAGCTTTATTTTAAAAAGTTCTTACACTGGTAACCCACATTTATTTTACTATTTCTCCTACTCACATTTGAGGGTGCAAATGATGAAGGGCTGAATATTAAGGTAAATTTGTTCTAAAATGAGACTGTCCTCTAACTATTGCTCCATTTTCAGCTGCCCTTTTCAGCAAAATTCCTTGAAACAGCTGCCTACAATCATGGTCTCTTCTTCCTCACTCCCCACTCACTCTGTAACCTCCTCCAGTCAGACTTCCCTCCCCACCATAACGCTAAAATCATTTTTCAAGGTCCTCTATATTATCAATTCTTAATAGGCATCTCAAATTTAATTTATCCAAAATAAAGTTTTTGACTTCCTACCCTCTTACAAACCTGCCCTCTCTGCATCTCAGTAAATGACACCACCACCTACTTATTGTTTAAAAACTTAAGATCTAGGAGTCAATCTTGGTTGCTCTCTTTCTTCACATTTCATATCCAAACCATTAGTAAATCCTATTAGCCTTACCTACAAAATATATCCCAATTCTGAACACTTCTACCTAGTACAAGTGGAACAAGTACTATCCACCATCTTACTACGAGTCAACTCCACCACTTGCCTAGCTCCCTATAATGGTCCCCTGGGTTCCTTACAGCTCAAAATCGTCCAGTGGATTTCCATCAGATTAGGAAAACAATCCAAACTCTACCAAGGCCACATGACCCTACACATCTGGTCCTCCAGCCTCATCTATCACTCACCCTCTTGTTCACAGGGACCTTCTGGCTCTACTTGTACCAGGTCCTTTTAAATATACAACCTACCAGATTTTCATGTACATTATTACCTAACGTCGCTCAAGTCTTTGTTTAAATGTTACCTCTTCAAGAGAAGAGAAGTCTTCCCTAACTACTATATTTATAGCCACCAAAACCCACAAATCTCTGGAAACCCCTTACCCTGTTTAATTATTTTTTTCAAATCACATTTCATTTTATAATACTATATTTGTTTGGTAGTTTATTTGTTTGGTTTTACTTCTGTGACATCATCTATTCTCCCCTTCCTCTTAGTAACAGAAACCATTTTTGATCTTTGCTGCCAACTAAGACTGGCCTCTCTTGCCTATGGGCTCTGTGACTGAGTTCTGCCAATTAAATATAAGAAATGTCATTGGAAACCTTAAAATTGGACTTAAGTCTACCAAATGTGTTACAATTATTTTTTTCCAGTATGTTGTTGCTTATTTGACTTTATTTATGATGGAGACTTTTTGGGAAAAGGTAGTTATTATTTTTATATATTCAAACTTATCTTTTTCATTATGGCTTATGGTTTTCTTCTACAAGTTAAAAAAAGGCCTTCTCTACTCCAAGATTGGAAATATATTTACCCATACTTACTTCTTAAATTTTTATGTTTTCATTTTTTAATGTTCAAATCTTTCATTTTGTTTGACTGTTTTTTAAAGACTTTTGAAAGCTGGAGTACTGCAAAGTACTACCTTACCTAACTATACTTATATGTCATACTTTATCTTTTAGAAGCAAGAATTCAGCATTTAGGTATTAAAATGATTTCAGTTAAGGACAAGAAATGTCAATATATAGAGAAATTACATGTCATAAACCTCTGGTGAAGGAAAAGTTAAACTATGTAACATTATGTGCTCTTTTAAAAGGTATGTTGATGAAACTACAAAATCCCTGAAACCAATGTTATCTGGAGATTTATCTTATAGCTTGCCTTGGTAGAGTTTGGATTGTATCCTATAGCTTATCTTTGATAAGATAAGATAAGATAAGATATAGCTTATCTTATAGCTCTTCAAAACAAAAGAGTAACAAAAAAAGAAAACTACAGACCAATATCACTGATGAACAGAGATACAAAAATCCTCAACAAACTACTAGCAAACAGAATTCAACAGCACATTAAAAGGATCATACACCGTGATCAAGTGGGGTTTATCCCAGGAATGCAAGGATTCTTTAACATACGCAAATCAATGTGATAAACCATATTAACAAACTGAAGGAAAAAAACCATACCATCATCTCAATAGACACAGAAAAAGCTTCCAACAAAATTCAACACCCATTTATGATAAAAACCCTCCAGAAAATAGGCATAGAGGGAACTTACCTCAATATAAAAAGGCCACATATGACAAACCAACAGCCAACACTGTTTTCAATGGCGAAAAACTGAAATCATTGCCACTAAGATCAGGAACAAGACAAGGTTGCCCACTCTCACCACTATTATTCAACATAGTTTTGGAAGTTTTAGCCCAGCAATCAGAGAAGAAAAAGAAATAAAAGGAATCCAAATCGGAAAAGAAGTAAAACTGTCACTGTTTGCAGAGGACATGATACTATAGAGAATCCTAAAGATGCTACCAGAAAACTATTAGAGCTTATCAGTGAATTTGGAAAGTAGCAGGATACAAAATTAATGCACAGAAATGTCTTGTATTCCTATACACTAATGATGAAAAATCTGAAAGAAAATTAATGAAACACTCCCACTTACCAATGCAACAAAAAGAATAAAATACCTAGGAATAAACCTAAGGAGACAAAAGACCTGTATGCAGAAAACTATAAGACACTGATGAAAGAAATTAAAGATGATACAAACAGATGGAGAGATATACCATGTTCTTGGATTGGAAGAATCAACATTGTGAAAATGACTATACTACCCAAAGCAATCTACAGATTCAATGCAATCTCTATCAAACTACAAATGGCATTTTTCACAGAGCTAGAACAAAAAATTTCACAGTTTGTATGGAAACACAAAAGATCCCAAATAGCCAAAGCAATCTTGAGAAAGAGAAATGGAGCTGGGGGAATCAGGCTCCCTGACTTCACACTATACTACAAAGCTACATTAATCAAGACAGTATGGTACCCGCACAAAAAGAGAAATATAGATCAATGGAACAGGACAGAAAATCCAAAGATAAACCCATGCACATATGGTCACCTTATTTTTGATAAAGAAGGCAAGAATATACAGTGGAGAATAGACAGCCTCTTTAATAAGTGGTGCTGGGGAAAATGGCTAGATACATGCAGAAGAATGAAATTAGAATACTTCCTAACACCATACACAAAAATAAACTCAAAATGGATTAAAGACCTAAATGTAAGGCCACACACTATAAAACTCTTAGACAAAAACATAGGCAGAACACTCTATGACATAAATCACAGCAAGATCTTTTTTGACCCACCTCCTAGAGAAATGGAAATAAAAACAAAAATAAACAAATGGGACCTAATGAAACTTAAAAGCTTTTGCACAGAAAAGGAAACCATAAACAAGACGAAAAGACAACCCTCAGAATGGGAGAAAATATTTGCAAATGAAGCAACTGACAAAACAATTAATCTCCAAAATATAAAGGCAGGTCATGCAGCTCAATATCAAAAAAACAAACAACCCAATCCAAAGATGGGCAGAAGACCTAAATAGACTTTTCTCCAAAGAAGATATAGAGATTGCCAACAACCACATGAAAGGATGCTGAACATCACTAATCATTAGAGGAATGCAAATCAAAACTACAATGAGGTATCACCTCACACCAGTCAGAATGGCCATCATCAAAAAATCTACAAACAATAAATGCTAGAGAGAGTGTGGAGAAAAGGGAACCCTCTTGCACTGTTGGTGGGAATGTAAATTGATACAGCCACTATGGAGAACAGTATGGAGGTTCCTTAAAAAACTAAAAATAGAACTACCATATGACCCAGCAATCCCACTACTGGGCATGTACCCTGAGAAAACCATAATTCAAAAAGAGTCATGTACCACAATGTTCACTGTAGCTCTATTTACAATAGCCAGGACATGGAAGCAATCTAAGTGTCCATCAACAGATGAATGGATAAAGAAGATGTAGCACATATACACAATGGAATATCAGCCATAAAAAGAAACAAAACTGAGTTATTTGTAGTGAAGTGGATGGAGCCAGAGTCTGTCATACAGAGTGAAGTAAGTCAGAAAGAGAAAAACAAATACCATATGCTAACACATATATAAGGAATCTAAAAAAAAAAAAAGGGGGGGCTTCCCTGGTGGCGCAGTGGTTGAGAGTCCGCCTGCCGATGCAGGGGACATGGGCTCGTGCCCCGGTCCGGGAGGATCCCACATACCGCGGAGCGGCTGGACCCGTGAGCCATGGCCGCGGAGCCTGTGCGTCCAGAGCCTGTGCTCCGCAACGGGAGAGGCCACAGCAGTGAGAGGCCCGTGTACCGCAAAAAAAAAAAAAAAAAAAAAAAAAAAAAGGTTCTGAAGAACCTAGGGGCAGGATAGGAATAAAGACGCAGATGTAGAGAATAAACTTGAGGACACAGGGAGGGGGAAGGGCAAGCTGGGACGAAGTGAGACAGTGGCATGGACATATATACACTACCAAATGTAAAATAGATAGCTAGTGAGAAGGAGCCACATAGCACAGGGAGATCAGCTCAGTGCTTTGTGTCCACCGAGAAGCGTACGATAGGGAGGGTGGGAGGGAGACGCAAGAGGGAGGGGATATGGGGATATATGTATACATATAGCTGATTCACTTTGTTATACAGCAGAAAGTAACACACCATTGTAAAGCAATTATACTCCAATAAAGATGTTTAAAAAAAATAGAAAAAAAAATAGTAAAGAGTCACATGTATTTTTCACCTCAACTCCTCTACCTAAAATACTAAGCAAGAAAGGTTAACAAAAGTAAAAACTTAAAAAAAAGTAGGTTTTCAACATTTACAAAATAACTGAGTTACTCCAGCTTAACTAAGTGTGACTTACTAATAAAGGACTTAGCTCTAATACAGTTAGAAGGACAAAGTAAGAAATCAATAAATATCTGATGAAAAAAATCTTTACATATTAATTTATACATTTTTTTCTTTCTTTTTGCTATTGTTATGGTTAATGGTTATTTCACATCTCCTCTTTAATCCCCACCAAGGAGAAAGTAACAACAAACTCTCCTTAAATTGTTTTTATCATAGAGGCCAGAAAAAAAAGCAACCAGAAGAAAAGACTCCTCCAGAAACAGTCTATTGTTAATTTATAACTACAATTTATACCCAGAAGTCACTAGGGGGAGACCTTTCTAATTTCCAAATTTCTCTATTAAACTTCAGTTATTAATTTCTTTTGTTATTAATTTATGATCAGCAATGGTATTCAGATTTTGTCACCTAAAAATACTCAAATGTATAAGTGATACTTGACTTGAGAAAAAGAAGTAAGTTCTTTTGTGAGCAATAAAATGCTACAAATGGATTGTGGGACTATTGTACAATATGTATTAGTTTTTGTAAGTTTTTTAGTTATTTAAATGCTATATAATCTTCAATGTGGATTATACCTCTAATTATTAAAAAGACGCTCCTTCATATACAAAAAAAAAAAGCCCCCAAAAAACACAAAACTAGTTTCCAAACTATTCCACACATTATTAAAACAAGGAAACTAACTACTACCAACCATATTATCTTTATATTTTCCTTTCCTTTGGGCATTTAAAATGTTCTTTTCAAAAATTAAAAGTAAAAATCCTTAAATATTACTCATTATAAAATGCCTTATTCTTACTACAAAACTTCCACACAGAATCAAATAATTTAAAATATAAATTTAAAAATACTACTCCTTCTCACAAAGTTTATTAAACTCAGCCAATGAGAGCTGACTAAATGCCCGAAGATTTGGGTCTGAGTTATCTTAGCAGTGGATTGGCTTTGACTTTCACTTATCAACATGGAAATAAATATCAACTTTACAGACACAGATAAACAAAATTATCTTTTTCACTGGGTACCTACTCTCCCACCACCTAGTTTAGTATATGCCAACATAATAGGCCCTCGATTGACCTCTACTGCACGAATGAATTCAACAAACATATGAAAACTATTTTCTATATTTAAACAAATTAATTTCCTACCAGAACTCAAAGAAAACAATGGAAAGAGTTTAATTACAAAGTATGGCACAAACTAGCCACTCACTAAATTATATTATGAAAAATAACTGTACAAAAAGATTCATCTATTAGAATACAGCTCCTAACAACAGTGAGAATTCTAATTATACAACATGTTCTCAATGTTTTTTTCTTTTTTTGACCGTGCTGCACCGCATGCAGGATCTTAGTTTTCTCACCAGGGATCAAACCTGCACCCCCTGCAGTGGAAGCGTGGAGTCTTAACCACTGGACCGCCAGGGAAATCCCTCAATTTTGTTTTTTCTTTGTGAATGACTGGACAAGGTTTCAACACACCTAAATGTCTACTAAAAAATGTAACTGGTTGATTTCTGTAGTTATATACTCTTAATTCCAACATCACATACATCATGAAAGTTAATTTCATCATGAAAGTTGGAGTAATACACATATATTTCATTTGAACACCATAATATATCTTTACCTGAAATTGGTATATAGGTTTAGTAAATATTTTTGGCTGTGACTAAAAAGAGAAATATGGTTTGAGATATACATAAATTTGTGTGTGTGTGTACACCTGTATGTGTGTCTATACATATATACATTACACATACATAACTTTTTCTTATCTGATATTCTATAAGTGGTAAAAAATGTGCACATACACATACCCACAACCCCATTCTTGGTCACAAATAGACCACAATCTTGAAATACAAAATCAAAATTAAGAGTATGGTGAAGTTAGGTTCTAAATCAGTGAATAAAGCATGACTGTCATGAACCTGAAATTGATCTTTGGAGTACCTTTGAAAGTTCCTTAGAAAATGCTAGATTTGGAAGCTAACCTATTCTCAGTAAATCCAATACGGACAACTTTTCTTCCCACACTGAAATCAACCACTTTTTCTTCATCTAAGTATGTGTATGTTGCTTGCTAACCTGGGGCCATATGAAAAAAAGTTTAAATATCACAATCACATAGAGTAGGATGAGATACTCATATTAAGAGAAACAGTTGAAACAGATTGTTTTCTATTACATGCTTATTCTGAGTCATTCCAATGGACTGGAATGGTACATGGAATCACTTTCTTTTTCTTCACCAAGCACATATAATTGAATTCCTGTAAGTTAAACGTGGGGAGAAAACCAACTAATTTAAATGAAGCTGCAACTTATGACCAGAGACTAATTAATTAGTGGGGTTCTTTTTCCCAAAGTGTGCATTTTGCCCATTACTGGGCTGTGAAATTAATTTAGTAGATATTAGCAGCACTTTCTTAAATAATAGATTTTAAAAGAAAACATCAGAGTTCAGGACACACAGGGTAAATATTCTTTCTGAAATTATATGCATGTGTATGTGTGTCTACTTACTAGGTTGACGTAAAATGAATTTCTTATCTTGGGTACAATTTTTGAGAGCTGTGGAAAACACAGGGGTTAATACTATGTGTTCTTGGGTACTGTGATTTCTAGCTTAATATATAAGTGGAAGAACTAATTTTAAAAATGTAAAAGTGAATGTTTAATTACTTAAATGCTTTTTATAAAACAATTCAATTATTATGTCTCCCAAATTTCCCCAAAAGCAGGAGTATGATTTGACTGAAGTTTTATGGTATGGGATAGTGCCAACCTCATCTCACATTACTGGAATGCCTATGATCATCTAACAGTGTCAGTACTATAAAATCTCAAGAACCATTGTTCTAGGCTACCTATGACCATCTCAATTCTTACATCTTCCGTAGTCCCATTTTGAAAGAATATTATAGTTAAAGGATTGGGGGAAGAGGGTCATTGGGCTGTTTCCAACAGACTGATTTCTTAATCAAGTCAGTCACAAAACTAAACATCTTAGTTCCTCATCCAGCTCAGGGCACAACTATGGTAAATACAGAGTAAGGGGTAGCGGAGAAAGGGTGTAGAAGATATGGGCAAACAGCATCTTAGATTAGGACTTGCCAAAGTAACAAAGCCCTTTATCATGGATTCACATCTTTAAACTACCCAAAGGTGAAGACTGAGATGACAAAACGCTTTAATTCCTTGGTGTCTTTTATTTATCCCTTTGCTCCTTACCCAGTGAAGAATAGAGAATGGAAAGTCAAAAGGAGGCAGTCACATAATACCTCCCCAACTTGTTTAAGCAAAGACATATTCAATTTGAACAAGACTACTGTGTTTTTACATCCTTGACTCAATCAGTAAAATCCTGCAAAAGAATCCAATAGAATTATGAGAATGAAATTCAGGAATTTTTATTAATCTAAACTTATGATATTGTTTATAAAGTTACCTTGTTGTTTAGCAGTTCTTAATTGGTTCTGTCTTGAAGACAGAGTGACTCAAAGATCTACTGTTGAGTGAATTCCGAACATTTAGTCACCCAACCCTGTTAAAGGTTCTGGTAAATTCGGAGAAGAGATGGTGGTAAGGATGCAAAACTATAAAGGAAAATCAAATCTTTCTGAACATGAGTAGTCAAGCCATCTTTGGTATATACGAATAACAGGAAAGTAATGTTAAAGCAATTGATTTAGTAAATGCTTTTCCCAGGCAAGATGAAAATGAGATTTCTCGCTCCAGAAGTATGGAATTAACTTAGTTGGTTAATAAATATTAAGCATCATCTACTGTGAATGAAAATTCCCAGCCTGAGACTCCCTAAAAATTATTGGTCTGTTTTAACAACTTAAGTTTTACTTAAGAACAAGGGCAAGTGTGGGTTTGACAATTAAAAACAGGCTCCTTCATCCATGGGTTTTATTTCAATAAGAGTGTTTCCACTTTCCCATTCCACATTTCAACTCAGGGATTGCACTCCTGCTGCACCAAGTACCACTACAGTCACGACACAGACCTTGGGCTTGGGGGCGGTAGGGGTGCGACTGCGCGTTTTGGTGGGATCCAAGTGAGGTCAACCAAACCCAGGGCGCCTTGGCCGACCCTGCCCGCCCACTGTCCGGAGAAGGGCGGGAGCCCGAGGTCGGCGAGCCGGACGAGACCGCCTCCCTCAGCCCAGAGCTGCGGGCCAGGCTGGGTGTGGGAGCCGGCACCGGGCGCCGCCGGGCGGAGGTGGGTGGGTCCCAAACCCGCGCAGCTAGGCAGCCGAAGGCAGAAGGAGACGGGCGCATTTCCCCACCGGCCCCGGCCCGGCTGTGGAGGGGAAAGACCGGCGGCCACCTCGATACCTGACACAGGGCCAGCTCCTCCTTTACGCTGCTCAGCTCTTCCTCCAGCAGCTGCGTCCGGGTCACCATCGCCTCCTCTACCGAGATGCCCTCTAGTCGCATGGACCCCATGGGCGCGCTGTGGAGGGGAGCCTGAGCCGCAGCTGTCCGCCCTGGCCCTCGCTGGCCCTCTGACCCTTCTTCGCCCCGCCGGGGTAAATCGCTTTTGTCCATGACGCCCTCCCGCGCTGCGCCCGCAAGACCCGAAGTGTCGCTTAGCACTTCGTGTGCCACAGCTCCCAGCCCAACACGTGGGGACCCGGGCCCCAACTGTCGCGCGGCGGGCGGAGGGAGCTGTGAGGGCCGCAAGCGCGCCGCCATGGCCGCGGCTACTAACGGGTCAAGTTCCCTCTAGGAAACTCCTCCTCCCCTTCCCCATCCGAGCAAGCCCGAAGCTCCGAGCTGCGCATGCGCCCGACTTTTCCCGCCTTGGCGCGCGGCGTTTCGCGCTCGCGGGTCCTGGCTGGCTTCCCACGGGCCGCGCGCCCGGCGCGAGCGTTAGCGGCGCACGCGCCGTGGCCCGAAGAGTCAGGCGGCTCCGCCCCGCGCACTATCCCCGCGTGCCCTGGTCAGTCTTTAACCTGCAACGTCACGGCTTCCCGCACGCCTAAAATCCTACCTGCTGCTTTGCGCCTAGCTTACATCCCACTTCTTAAAGCCTTCCTTGACAAGCCCCTACCCCCAAATGATCCCTAACTGTGAATTCCTCTGCCTTCAAGGCCCATGCCAACTCGTTTGTCACGTTTCATTGACCGCCCTGTAGTGTTAGTTATAGGGCTAATCCCTCCAGCGCTGTTGTAAACTCCTTGAGGATCAGGGAATAAGTTTTACACTTAAGTGTTTTCTTCAAACCCTTTAGCAAAACTGCTTGACGTACAGCTGACAACCAACTGACTGATGTTGAGGAGATGTGGAAAGCCTTGGGCTGAGCTGGAACTAGCGGGCAGGTTTCCCATTTGAATTATGATCTTTTGTGCACCCTTTGTCTTTTGCAAGAGTCAGGACTTCCTTTGAGTTTTATGTCAGCTTCTTTACGCAGTTGGCTGCGTATCAGAGTGAGTGTGACCCGCATTCCCACAGTTTGGATCCTTGGACTAATTTGAAGCCAGTAATTTGGAGCGTGGTTAAAGAAACAAGACCAACTCTATTGTTCATCCTCTCTTTTTCTTCTTTTTTCCTTCCTTCCTTCCGGCTTTGTTTATAAACTTTGAATAACCTCTTTTTCTGTCATTAAAACACGTCCTACTCGTGATGAGTTTAGTAAGGAGATGCGCTTGAGCTAGCACTCGAGTTCTACCGAAAGCTAGATCGCTGTCCTCTGCGGAAAAGGTTCCAGAGTACTTGGAGAGCTGAGATGGGTTAAGGAGGACTGTGGAAATAGGGAGGTGACCGTTTTAACTGATGACCTCTTCATTTAATCAAAATTACCGCTTTGTGCCAGAATCTAGTCAGCACATCAAAAGACACCCTCCCTAGGGGATATGGGGATATATGTATACATATAGATGATTCACTTTGTTATACAGCGGAAACTAACACAACATTGAAAAGCAGTTATACTCCAATAAAGATGTTTAAAAAAACAAAAGACACTCTCCCAGTCAGAATTCTGCTGAGGCAGGATGATTGTGCTTTCTTCCCACTGAAGGTGAATATTTAATAAAATTTATAAAAGGATTACACTAGAAAAAGTACATATAAGCCTGTCTTAAAAGTAGCTACCATATTGAACATTTACTATATGCTGAGTCCAGTGATAACTACTTTTCACATATGTACTCATTCAATTCTCACAACATGAGGGTAAAATAGATGTTATTATCCCCATTTTACTAGTGAGAAAACTGAGATTTAAAAAATTACTCTACCTTGTCTGAAGTCCCACATCTGGTATTAAAGCTAGAATACAGATCCACTTAACTCTAAAACCCATCCTTTGATTCCTACCCTTACTCCATACCTGTCACTTGAAATACAGCATTAGGTCTGATAGCACATGAGACTTTGTTGGGTTTAAGACTATGGGAATTCTAATCACATGACTCACATATTTGGCATGAAATCAATGCGAATGTACATTTTCAATGGCTATTTGGTACTCACTCAGAGGGTATCATTTCATCTAAAATGAAAAATAAATAGAAAAATTCTTTTGAAAAGTAGTGGAGTCTCTTCTATTATGTACAATGGATAAATAAACATATTTGAAAAGAAGGATATATCTGAATCTATGACTAGGTAGACAATTTTTTTTAATTTTTTTTGGTGCTAAAATACACATAACACAAAATTTACCATTATAGCCACTTAAGTGGCTGCAAATAAAGAACAATCCAAAGTTGTTAAGTACATTCAAAATGTTAGGCAACAATCACCACTATCTAGTTCCAGAACATTTTCAGCACCCCAAACCAAAAACCCTTACTTATTAAACAGTTACTTTCCATTTCTGCTATCTCCCAAGCCTGCCCCAGGTAACTACCAATCTGCTTTGTATCTATAGTTTTGTCCATTCTGCATATTTCATCTAAATGAAGCCATTCAGCATGTGGCCTTTTATGTCTGGCTCCTTTCACTTAGCATGTTTTCAAGGTTCATTCAATTTTTAGCATCAGTACTTCATTCTTTTTCATAGCTGAATAATATTCCGTTTTATGGATATACCACAATTTGTTTATCCATTCATCCATTCATGGCATTTTGGTTGTTTCCACATCTTGCCTATTATGAATAGAGCTACTATGAACATTCGCATACAAGTTATTATTTGAACACCTATTTTCAAATATTTTGTGTATATACCTAGGAGTGAAATTGTTGGGTCATTTGGTAATTCTATGTTTAAGTTACTGAAGAACCGCCTGTTTTCCACAGTAGCTGCCCCATTTACATTCCCACCAGCAATGTATGAGAATTTCAATTTCTCTGCATCCGCACAAACACTTGTCATTTTCCTTTTTTATATTGGTTATACTATTGAGTGGGAAATAGTGTCTCATTGTGGTTTTGATTTGCATTTCCTTAAGGACTAATGACATTTATCATCTTTTCATGTGCTTGTTAGATATTTGTTTATTTCTTTGGAGAAATGTCAATTCAAGTCCTTTGTCCACTTATTAAATGGGTTGTTTGTCTTTTTGTTATTGAGTTGTTAACAGTTCTTTACTGGCAGAGAATTTTCAAGAACTGAAACTTGCACATTTTCAGAAACATACATAGGAAGTTCTTTCTTGCATTAGTTACTTGCTAAAATGACAGAAATGTGTGAAACACTGTATATTAACACCTGTAACTCAGAAAGATAAGTTAAAGATCTGAAATAATACCTAAATAAAAATGTCCAAAACAATCAAGTGTTTCTCCTGTGCAATTTTCTGTTCAAACATTTAAAAGTGATGATTTCTGTTCTTCAGAAATGCATAATAAAGTCTGCTGAGGATGAAGTATATTAAACTACAGAAACACACGATTCTATCTATATCACCATTGTATAGTTGAAATATTGGGGAAAATGAGGGAAATGTGCAAATTAATATGGCATTTAAATTGCATCTCTCACTTTAATTTTAAAAATTTAAATCTAACTTCTATTTAAAAAGAGAAAAATGTGTTAGCACTTTCTCAGCCTTTATGTTTCTTGTTTTTCAGAAAGAATGCCAAATTTTAAGACATGTTTATTTCTCCTTTACCAATTTGGTATACTCTTTATTTGGGCAATGGATTTAATTGTTAAATCTAAAGCCACTATTAGGTATTGGTAAGACATTAAATATCATAGATTTCTTTCATATCATTTTGACATTTATCTCAATTTTAAGGTTCTTGCCATATTCTAGGGATCTAAATCAAGAATAGCCTATTGCCACTCCTTCAACATTAAAAGATAATCCCAGGGCTTCCCTGGTGGCGCAGTGGTTGAGAGTCCTCCTGCCGATGCAGGTGACACGGGTTCGTGCCCTGGTCTGGGAAGATCCCACATGCCGCGGAGCGGCTCGGCCCGTGAGCCATGGCCACTGAGCCTGCGCGTCCGGAGCCTGTGCTCCGCAACAGGAGAGGCCACAGCAGTGAGAGGCCCGCGTACAGCAAAACAAAAAAAAGATAATCCCACAAACTAGAATGTGCCATTGTGGCACTGGAATCAGCAGTAGACATATCATGTCAGTCTACTGTGGACAAACTGCAATCCAGGAGTTAAGAGTAAACCAAGAAAATTGTTTTGTACTTGTAATTACTGTTGGCCTTTGTATCCATGGGTTCCACACTGCAGATTCAACCAAACATGGATCAAAACTATTCAGAAAAAAAATTTGAGAAAATTCCAAAGAGAAAAACTTGAATTTGCCACATGCCAGCAACGATTTACATAGCATCTACATTGTATTAGGCATTACAAGTAATCTAGAAATGATTTAAAGTATACGGGAGTATGTGCATAGGTTATATGCAATACAACTTTATTTAATACAAAGAATTTGAGCACCAGCGGATTTTGGTATCCAGGGGGGTCCTGGAACCAATCCCTCAAGGATACTGAAGGAAGACTGTAATACAATTTTGTTCGAGTGATGCCTGGCAACTATTGATCAGTCCTGAGAGTGTTCTAGGTCAAGATCATAGGTATCTAAGGATGGCATCATCAGTTCCAGTTGTCCCACGTGATTTTCCTGCAGTTCAAAAAGGATGACCTTACAGAGCTACAACAACAGAACTTCATCTTCCATTTTCATCTTCAATGATTACATAACAGTCCAAAACTGTTTAAATAACTGTCTTTTCTTTCCTTACTAATAGGCTTTTCTAAAATTATCTCCATTAAGTCCTAACTCTCAGTGTGGGTGTTGTTCTAGAGAAAAAAATAAGCCATGTGCTGTTGTTCTGAGTAACTGTTATCAGCTTACTTAGCTAGGTGAAGTTTGGAATACAATCCCAAATTCCCTGAGGAGTTCCACTGATTCAATACACAAGGTTTCACAGTTTAGGCTCTTTGTTTTAACACATGGCTAGAATGAGACAACACTATTTTTTTCAGCTTTCTCATCTGTATTTCAGTTTCCTCTTCCCTAAGAGAGGCAATGATAGAACCATGGTCCTTGGTATTTTATGTGGATTTTCTTTACCCTCAAGGCAATATTGAAAAAGTACTCCAACTCTTCCACCTATTTTTCTTCTCTGCCTTCACCCCAAACATGAAGGCCTTCTTCTTCCATTGCCAGTGATCTGGTTTAACATCTCTGTCTTGATGATACTTATCTATTCCCTATAACAGTGTTCATACACTATCATAGCATATAGGCATACGTGCATACACTCACACACACACAGTGGCATTTTGCCTTTTGTGATACTGTGATTTATAATAAGAAATACATATTTGGTTTTTGTCCCCATCCCCGTTTCTGGCACAGAGCACGTAAAACCCTTGTAATTTCCTAAATGTGTCTTTTTACGTTAATGAGTTGACTTTTGGAAAGAACCTAAGGATGGAGGCTGGCTGCCATGGGGAGCCAACCAATCATGTGAATAGAGGGTTGGAATTTCCAGGCTCTGATTCTCTTCCTGCTTAGCAAGCTGATCAGAGTCCCAGTAGGAAGTTGATGGCAACTCACATAGAGTAATTTGAGGACCAGTTAAAATACAGACTAATTACAAAGGTAAGGGTAGGATCTAGAGATAGCACAAAGGGTAGTGTAGTACCTCAATGCTAATCAAAGGGTGGGAGATTTTATCACCCTAAACTTGAAAGGGTGAGGGGAATGAGCAGCTATTGGAACGAGGAGACAGAAAGGGCTGTGTACAGAGAGCTGCGTGGTGAAAGACACAGACTCAAGAGACAGGAAGCCAGGGGAACAAATACTCAAACTTCACTCTCTTCCCTCAGGCCCATCTCCTCCCATGCTCCCTACTGGCTGAACTCAACCAGTTTTTACATGGCAGCCCAGCAGGACACAGAGCAGGGCAAAAAAAACATCAAGAGACAAGGTGGAGAGGCAAACAGAAGGTGTCCAGCCCAAGAGGCCAATGTAGTCTAATAAGCAACACCTGGAACAGAGTGTAAATAGCATCTTGTTATACCCAATAAATGAGTTAAAGTAACAACCCTTATGTTGTTCACATGGCAGCTGGTTGGATGTTACTCTAACTTACAAGTCCATAAAGGAGGAAAAGGGAAATCACATAAAGAAGAGGGAACAGAATCTAGGCAAGAGTTAGATAAAGAGTACAGGGCTGGGACATCCCTGGTGGAGCAGTGGTTAAGAATCTGCCTACCAATGCAGGGGACCCGGGTTCGGTCCCTGGTCTGGGAAGATCCCACATGCCATGGAACAACTAAGCCTGGGCACCACAGCTACTGAGCCTGCACTCTAGAGCCCATGAGCCACAACTACTGAGCCCGCGTGCTGCAACTACTGAAGCCTGTGCGCCTAGAGCCCATGCTCTGCAACAAGAGAAGCCATCACAGTAAGCCCACGCATCGCAAGGAAGACCCAACGCAGCCAAAAACTAAATAAATCTTAAGGAAAAAAAAAGAAAAAGTACAGAGCTTGTGAACAGACAAGCATCAATGCATGTGCTTTCTTTTACTGACTTCACATTCTGCATTAAAACTTGGTTTCCAGAAGTTTTAGGCCACTTCATCTAATGGGGGGGGGGAATCCCCCAAGATATTATTTTTCAGTTTTCATTTTGCATCTATTTTACATTTTGCATCCATAATTGTATTATTCTCACATTTAGAACATTTAGAAGGCAGAAGATAACTCTCTTTTTTCTGTACCTCTCATGATACCTATCACAACGCCCTTACAAAGGAAGCACTTGAGAAATGTCTCTCAACTAGCTCCCTATAAGCCAAAGAAAGTCGTCTTCAGCAATTACCAGACGTTCCTTATGGTTGTTAATTATATCTCACATTAGTGGGGCATTGCTTTGCTATGAACAGGAAATATTTTTATGGGTAACTTATCAAGATTAAAATAAGATATAAATAGATCACATGCATGCTAACTACTACTGGGGAAAAATGAGACTGTTAAATTAATAAAATGGTTCCTGTGCTGCCAACATTTTTTCCCCCAAATCATGCTTCCTGATATAGCAAAATTCCGTGGGATAATAAAGGGAAGAAAGAGAGAAAATGAAATTAAATTTGGGGGACCCTTGCCAGACACTGTTCATTCATTCCTTCATTTTTTCAACAAATACTTACTGAAACTGCTAGGGATACAGCAGTGAATAGTCACGATCCTGGCTTTTATGGACTTTATATTCTAGTAGGAGAAAATACATCATAAACAAGTAACTATACTTGTTAATTAGTGAAAAGTTATGTAAACAGAAATAAAGCAAGGAAAGGGAAGAGTGAGTGAAGGCAGTGGTTGAGCCCCATTTTAGGCAGAGTGGTCAGGGAAAGCATTTCCAATAAGGAACGTTTAAGCAAATGATAGTTCCTTCGATTGAGTAGGAAGCACACCAAGCACATATCTGGGAGGTTATCGGACAACAGAGAAAGTGAAAGTAGGAATAAAAAGCAAAAGCTTATGAGTAAAATCCAAATACTGCTGTGCTTCATAGGTTGACACATCCATATAAACTATTTCCCAGGAAATGTCTGTTATCCCAAAGAAGCCCATTCCCAAGTAGATTAAAGTATCTACATGGCTAGGGAACAAGTTTTGTGATCCATAAGTAAACTCCAAGTTTGAAGTGGTTTTTATAAGGCATTTGATAAGAGCCACAAAGGGACCCTGATCTCACCAGAAACATTTCTTAACGAAATCATTTGAAAAGGAATCATACTAAAAGATATTAATGGAGTAACAAATGAGCTGATTTGGAGTTTAAAGAAAAGGGAACAATAGTTAATAATAGCTTTTCCCATGCTGGCTTTAGGTTAGAATCAACTAAAGGATCTTTTCAAATAATAATACCTGTGTCCCATCCCCAGAGATTCTGATTTAATGGCTGTGGTGTGGGGCCCAGGTGTTGTTATTTTTTTTAAAGCTCCCCAAGTGAGTCTAATATGCAGCTGATTGAGAATCAATCTGGTTTGAAAAAAAGAACATAAGTTAAGCTGTTAAAATTTTTTTTTTTAAATCATGCCACGCATTGCTTCTGGAATGCAAAATATATCTCACAGTGATCTAATTAGTGAGTCAAATTATGTATGGAGTACTACCTATTATGCACTACAGGCTTAGCATGGGAGATACAGAAGGGAAAAGGTAAACCAATCCCTACATTTGTGGAACTCAAAATGGGGAAAGGCAATGACAAAAACGTAAACAACTTTAAAAGCAACAACAACAAGATAGAGAGTGCAATAAGTGTTAGAAAGGAAAGAAAGTGTGATGAGACAGAGGGTATCTGGGTAGGGACTACTTTTTTAGGTTGACTACGAAAGCCCTCTCTGAGAGGTATAATTTAAGCAGAAACCTGAAAGATGAGAAGAAAACAACGATTTAGAAAGTTTGGAGTGTGAATGGCAAATGCAAAGCCCTGAGGACCAAAGTTGCTTGGTGTGTTCTAAAACCAGAGACGACACAACTATGACAGGAGTTAGAGTGAAAAGATATGTGGTGTAAGATGAAGAAAGGAATTTGAATTTTGTTCTAAGACCTCAAGGATTTTAAAGCAGAGGACAGATGTGAATTCACTATATTAATAAAAGACCACTCTGGGGACTTCCCTGGCCATCCAGTGGTTAAAATTTTGCCTTCCAGTGCAGGGGGGTTGGTTTGGTCACTGGTCAGGGAGCTAAGATCTCACATCCTCGGGGTCAAGAAACCAAAACATAAAGCAGAAGCAATATTGTAACAAATTCAATAAAGACTATAAAAATGGTCCACATCAAAAAAACTTTTTTTTTGAGCCCTCCACTGAGAACTGCTGGTTAGACTTGATGGCTTAGAAATGACTTTTCTCCAGATTAAATCCACATGGCTGACAGGGTCTTGGTGCTCCGGCCGGATGTCAGGCCTGAGCCTCTGAGGTGGGAGAGCTGAGTTCAGGACACTGGTCCACCAGAGACCTCCTGGTCCCACGTAATATCAATGGGCGAGAGCTCTCCCAGAGATCTCCATCTCAACGCTAAGACCCAGCTCCACTCACCGACCAGCAAGCTCCAGTGCTGGACACCCCATGCCAAACAACTAGCAAGACAGGAACACAACCCCACCCATTAGCAGAGAGGCTGCCTAAAATCATACTAAGTTCACAGACACCCCAAAACACACCACCAGATGTCATCCTGCCCACTAGAAAGACAAGATCCAGCCTCAGCCACCAGAACATAGGCACCATTCCCCTCCACCAGGAAGCCTACACAACCCACTGAACCAACCTTATCCACTGGGAGCAGAGACCAAAAACAACGGGAACTACGAACATGCAGCCTGCAAAAAGGAGACCCCAAACACAGTAAGTTAAGCAAAAGAAAAGACAGAGAAATACTCCACAGATAAAGAAGCAAAGTAAAAACCCATCAGATGAAACAAATGAAGAGGAAATAGGCAGTGTACCTAAAAAAGAATTCAGAAAAATGATAGTAAAGATGATCCAAAATCTTGGAAATAGAATGGAGAAAATGCAAGAAACATTTAACAAGGACCTAGAAGAACTAAAGAGCAAACAAACAATGATGAACAACAGAATAAATGAAATTAAAAATTCTGTAGAAGGAATCAATAGCAGAATAACTGAGGCAGAAGGACGGATAAGTGATCTGGAAAATAAAATAGTAGAAATAACTACCGCAAAGAGGAATAAAGAAAAAAGAATGAAAAGAATTGAAGACAGTCTCAGAGACCTCTGGGACAAAATTAAACGCACCAACATTCGAATTATAGGGATCCCAGAAGAAGAAGAGAAAAACAAAGGGACTGAGAAAATATTTGAAGAGATTATAGTTGAAAACTTCCCGAATATGGGAAAGGAAATAGTTAGTCAAATACAGGAGGTGCAGAGAGTCCCATACAGGATAAATCCAAGGAGAAACACACCAAGACACATATTGATCAAACTATGAAAAATTAAATACAAAGAAAAAATATTAAAAGCAGCAAGGGAAAAGCAACAAATAACATACAAGGGAATCCCCATAAGGTTAACAGCTGATCTTTCAGCAGAAACTCTGCAAGCCAGAAGGGAGTGGCAGGACATATTTAAAGTGAGGAAAGGAAAAACCTACAACCAAGATTACTCTACCCAGCAAGGATCTCATTCAGATTTGACAGAGAAATTAAAACCTTTACAGACAAGCAAAAGCTGAGAGAGTTCAGCACCACCAAACCAGCTTTACAACAAATGCTAAAGGAACTTCTATAGGCAGGAAACACAAGAGAAGAAAAAGACCTACAATAACAAACCCAGTACAATTAAGAAAATGGTAATAGGAACATACATTTTGATAATTACCTTAATTATAAATGGATTAAATGCTCCAAACAAAAGACATACACTGGCTGAACAGATACAAAAACAAGACGTGTATATATGCTCTCTACAAGAGACCCACTTCAGACCTAGGGATACAAACAGACTGAAAGTGAGGGAATGGAAAAAGATATTCCATGCAAATGGAAATCAAAAGAAAGCTGGAGTAACAATTCTCATATCAGACCAAGACAGTATGGTACTGGCACAAATACAGATCAATGGAGCAGGGTAGAAAAACCAGAGATAAACCTACACATATATGGTCATCTTATCTTTGATAAAAGAGGCAAGAATATACAATGGAGAAAAGACAGCTTCTTCAATAAGTGGTGCTGGGAAAACTGGACAGCTACATGTGAAAGAACGAAATTAGAACACTCCCTAACACCATACACAAAAAGAAACTCAAAATGGATTAAAGACCTAAATGTAAGGCCAGACACTGTAAAACTCTTAGAGGAAAACATAAGCAGAACACTCTATGACATAAATCACAGCAAGATCCTTTTTGACCCACCCACCTCCTAGAGTAACGGAAATAAAAACAAAATTAAACAAATGGGACCTAATGAAACTTAAAAGCTTTTGCACAGCAAAGGAAACCATTAACAAGATGAAAAGACAGCCCTCAGAATGGGAGAAAATATTTGCAAACAAAGCAACTGACAAAGGATTAATCTCCCAAATACACAAGCAGCTCATGCAGCTCAATGTCAGAAAAACAAACAACCCAATCCAAAAATGGGCAGAAGACCTAAGTAGACTTTTCTCCAAAGAAGATATACAGATTGCCAACAAACACATGAAAGGTTGCTCAACATCACTAATTATTAGAGAAATGCAAATCAAAACTATAATGAGGTATCACTTCACACTGCTCAGAATGGCCATGATCAAAAAATCTACAAACAATAAATGCTGGAGAGGGTGTGGATGAAAGGGAACCCTCTTGCACTGTTGGTGCGAATGTAAATTGATACAGTCACTATGGAGAACAGTATGGAGGTTCCTTAAAAAACTAAAAATAGAACTACCATATAACCCCGCAATCCCACTACTGGGCATATATCCAGAGAAAAGCATATTTCAAAAAGAATCATGTACCACAATGTTCATTGCAGCACTATTTACAAGAGCCAGGACATGGAAGCAACCTAAGTATCCATCGACAGATGAATGGATAAAGAAGATGTGGCACATATATACAATGGAATATTGCTCAGCCATAAAAAGAAATGAAATTGAGTTATTTGTTGTGAGGTGAATGGACCTAGAGTCTGTAATACAGAGTGAAGTAAATCAGAAAGAGAAAAACAAGTACCGTATGCTAACACATGTATATGGAATCTAAAAAAAAAATAATGGTTCTGAAGAACCTAGGAGCAGGACAGGAATAAAGACGCAGACGTGGACAATGGACTTAAGGACATGGAGAGGGGGAAGGGTAAGCTGCGACGAAATGAGAGTGTGCCACTGACATATATACACTACCAAACGTAAAATTGATAGCTAGTGGGAAGCAGCTGCATTGCACAGGGGGATCAGCTCTGTGCTTTGTGACCTCCTAGAAGGGTGGGATAAGGAGGGTGGTAGGGAGACACAAGACGGAGGGGATATTGGGATATATGTATATATATAGCTGATTCACTTGCAGAAACTAACACAACATTTTAGTATTGTATACTACAATAAAGATGTTTAAAAAAATTTTTTTAATTAAAAAAAAAAAGACCACTCTGTTGCGGGGAGAATGGAATGTGGGGTTAGGAAAAGGGGAATAGAAGCAGGACAACCAGTTCAAGCAAGACATGATGGTGGCTTGCACCGGGGTATTTGCGGGGGGGAAAGAGGGATATGGCAGTCTGCCGGAAAGCAAAGCCCATACATCTATCGCATTTAAATTTGTAAAACAAGTGACTGTTTTCTCTACATACTTCATACTTGGCTAAGAATAGCAATTATTCTATTAACTTTACCTAGAAAATGAAGAACACAAAACTGTATGACCATCTGTTCTCCCTCTCTGTGGTGAAACAACATATTTGAGTATGATTTCAGTTAACTTTCTCACTCTTTCACAACAGCTAATTGTTGGTCTTTCCACTTGTCTGTAAGTTTCCATCACCTTGTGGAGATCATTACGATCAGACAATGCTTCAACTGTATCATAAAAAGCTGCTAACATAGCCACAAGTTTTTTCACTTTTAGATTTCTGGGACGGTGCTTTGGGAGAAGATGTAGTTAGATGAGTGTAGCTATGTGAGAGCAAGAGGAAGTGGGAGAGAGGTTGATGGAGTGTTATTGGTCTTCTGAGGAAGCTGGTTTATGATGTTCAAAGATCACTCATTGTGTTGTTGATTTCTTAGGGAATAATCAATGTTAACTTTCTATTATTATGGCCCTTTAGCTATAAAGTTTAAGTAAATTTCATGCAAAGAATTTCCCTATTTAGATAGTAGGAAACTATTCACTGATGAAGATGAGAAAGACTTTCTAGTTTACTACTTCTGGTGAATCCCAGAATCACAGATAACTACTCCCATCAGGTCCAACTACTAAAATTATATTAGTGCCCTCTGCTGTACATGTGCAAAATTACAGAAAACTATATGATATTACAAGGGCTGTGTAGACATTCCTGGCTTTCGTACTTTCCAGAAGCAGGGCAGCTGGACAACTTTAACATGTTGGGTGAAATTTTGCCTCCTGTAATTATTGGCTAGTCTAAACAGAGTAACAAATAGTGTGTAAGAGGTAGTCATTATAGGCTTATTGTTATACTAGGGAAAATAGTAATTAAATGTTTGTAATATGATTGAAATTACTTCATGATGTGGCAGTTATATAAAACCTGGCCTTTCTTTTATGATCATGTGCACTGATCATTTTCTCTTTGACTTAGCTTTTGTATATCCTCCTGAGTTTACATTAAGTCAGAGTCAATTCTGAGACCCATAAACCTGTTTGCTTGCTTACAGCATTCAATAATTGTTTTACATGACATTTGTTTTGTGCCATTTGATTTGTTCCTATGCCCTAAATTAAAAATTTCTGCTTCTGTCTGAGTTTTACTAACTGAAAATAATATTAGTAGGCTGAGGCCAATATTAGGTGGTCCTCTGTCAACCACTTATCTTTTTGTTTATCTGTTGTTCCACATTATGAAACTGTAAGCGTCATACTCACCTATAAATAATCATTCCACACCTTTAGAGCAGCATACTCCATTCAGATTTAAATGCTATATCTTAATTTTGTAAATTTTCTCTCTATGAATGAAGAAATATTTAAAATAGCATAGTTCGAAATGGAAACAAGGATTTGTTTATACATGCTGATTTGGGTAATAATCTGTAAGTAAGGGAAATGAGTTTTGAATTTATTTCATGCCATCTTACAGTGAATTTTCCTCCCTCTAACTCCATGTGCTTAGTTCATATTTATAACTTTGTTTGGAGCAGGTTTAGATAATGTGTAAATATGTGTTATTAGCCAAATATTTTTCTTTACTTTTAATAACAATATTTATGTTTAAGATAATTGAATTTATCTTAGGAGGTAATTTTTTTTTTTTTTTGCGGTACGTGGGCCTCTCACTGTTGTGGCCTCTCCCGTTGCGGAGCACAGGCTCCAGACGCGCAGGCTCAGCAGTCATGGCTCACGGGCCCAGCCGCTCCGCGGCATGTGGGATCTTCCCAGACCGGGGCACGAACCTGTATCCCCTGCATCGGCAGGCAGACTCTCAACCACTGCGCTACCAGGGAAGCCCAGGAGGTAATTTTTAGATATGTGTTAATGTCCAAGAAAAAGTATAACATATATTTTTCAAAACTAGGAAATCACATTTAAATATCATGTTAAATTAAAATGTACAAACAGAACAATGAACAATAGATAAATAGTTTCAAACATTAATGGACTTTAAATTAGATTAACTGCCAAATTTGGGGGGGAATTAAATCCATTTTCCGGTATAGCTCAATGCAGGATGACAACAGAAATGGGGGCTAAGATGAAAATAAGGAGAATGGTGTTGGAAAAATTTTGTAATGCTATGTTCTATTATCCAGCTAAGTGCTTTTCCTCTGAATATAGTTTTCTGTTCTGGGTGCTCCAACCTACAGGGATATAACTAAATAAAAGGAATAAATATTATAAATGTTGATACATAATTTTTAGATCTATTGCTTTTTTTTAAATTAATAAATTTTATTTTTTGGCTGCGTAGGGCCTTCGTTACTGTGCACGGGCTTTCTCTAGTTGCAGCGAGTGGGGGCTACTCTTTGTTGCCATGAGCAGGCTTATTGCAGTGGCTTCTCTTGTTGCAGAGCACAGGCTCTAGGCACACAGGCTTCAGTGGTTGTGGTGTATGAGCTCAGTAGTCGTGGCTCGTGGGTTCTAGAGCGCAGGCTCAGTAGTTGTGGCACCCGGGCTTAGTTGCTCCATGGGCAGGAGCAACTGTGGGATCTTCCTGGACCAGGGATCGAACCTGGGTCCCCTGCATTGGCAGGTGGATTCCTAACAACTGCACCACCAGGGAAGCCCCGATTTAGTGCTTTTTATTTCACCACATTGAATTCCGTTTGACAATAATATACATTCTATATTCAAATGTAGTACACATGCATTTGGATAGCAGCATATTGCGTTAAAAGAGTATTTATATTCTTTGGGTTTTAAAAAATATATTAAAATAGTTTGTTTTCATCAGAGAAGGAGGAATTCCACTAATAAAATGCCACATGTGACCTGATTACTTCCCACAGTGGTGTCACATAACAGGCTGCTCTTCCAGGTTGTAGGTACTCACACCCTGTATTCTCCTGAGATGAGAGTTTGTCCCTAGAAGTTGAGAAACTGATTTAAACTTCAAGGGGAAGCACTTAAGATGGCTGATGCTGCAATTACTGACTTTTTTTTCTTTGAAGAAGAATGCATTCTTAAAAGAGAAATCATTGTTGTTGAAAATAAACGAATGCTAAGAAATTTGAAACCTTAAACCCCGATGACAAAATAAGTTTATTTTGTTAAACAAAGACAAAATTGTTCCTCTACACTTTCCTAGGCGTGATGTGTTTTTATATTCAAAGTATGTTGAATAACTTGAACAAGAAGAATAACATTAACAAGATACTTTAAATGTTACATAAAATGATCAAATAAATTATTTAATTTTTCCAAAAGAGAAAGAATGGTTACATATATCCTCATAGTATAGGTAAACACCAAAAGTACATTAAAGCAGAGATAGCTAGTTGCCTATTAGCCATTCTCACTTTTTATTTAGAAACAAATCCAGATGTATGTGAATGTGTGTGTAAATATGTATATTTATGTGTGCAGGCAATATAGCCAGCTAAAAGACTAAAATACACAGCCTTCCTTGAAAACAAGTACATACCATTTTGATTACTATAGCTTTGTAATATAGTTTGAGATCAGGAAATGTGACACCTCCAGCTCTGTTCTTCTTGCTTAAGATGGGTTTGGCTATTCAGGATATTTTGTAGTTCCATATACATTTTAGAATTGTTTTTCTACTTCTATTGAATTTTTATAGTGATTGCTTTGAATCTGTAGATTACTTTGGGTAATGCAGACATTTTAACAATATAATTCTTCCAATCCAAGAATATGCTATATCTTCCCTTTTATTTATGTCTTCTTCAATTTCTATCATTAATGTCTCAACTTTTCAATGTACAGGTCTTTCATCTCCTTGGTTAAATGTATTTCCAAGCATTTTATTGTTTTGGATACTATTATAAATGGGACTGTTTTCTTAATTCCTCTTTCAAATAGTTCATTGTTAGTGTATAGAAATGCAACTGATTTTTGTGTTGATTTTGTATTTTGCAATTTTACTGAACTAACTTACCAGTGTTAACAGGTTTTTTTAGTGGAGTATTTAGAATTTTCTATATATAAGATTATGTCATCTGCAGACAAACAATTTTACTTCTTCATTTCCTATTTAGATGCCTTTTATTTCTTTTTCTTGCCTAATTGCTCTGGCTAGGACTTCCAATATTGCATTGAGTAGAAGTGGCAATAGTGGTCATTCTTGTGTTGTTCCTAATCTTAGAAGAAATGTTTTCAACTTTTCACCATTATGCATGATGTTGGCTGTGGTCTTCTCATGTATGGTCTTTATTACGTTGACATACATTCATTCTATGCTTAGTTTGTTGAGAGTTTTTATCTTGAAAGCATGTTCAATGTTGTCCAGTGCTTTTTCTGAATCTGTTGAGATAATAATATGATTTTTATCTGTCATTCTGTTAATGTGGTATATCACATTTATTAATGTGTATGTTGACTTATCTTTACATCCTCAAGATAAATTCCACGTCATGGTGTATAATCCTTTTAATGTATTGTTGAAGCCAGTTTGCTAGTACTTTGTTAAGGATTGTTGCATCTATGTTCATCAGAGATGTTGGTCTATAGCTTTCTTTTCTTGTAGTGTCCTTGTCTGATTTGGGTATCAGGGTAATGCTGGCCCTGTAAAATGCATTTGGAAGTGTTCCCTCCTCTTCAGTTGTTTGGAAGAGTTTGAGAAAGATTAGCATTCATGCTTTTTTAAATGTTTGGTAGAATTCACCAGTGAAACCATGTGCATCTGTGCTTTTCTTTCTTGGGAGGTTTTTGATTACTGATTCAATCTCCTTACCAGTTATAGATCTAGTTCAGATTTTCTATTTCTTCATGATTCAGTCTTGGTAGATTGTGTATTTCTAGGAATTTATCCATATCTTCTAAGTTATTCAATTTGTTGGCATATAATTGTTCATGGTAGTCTCTTTGATACTATGTATTACTGTGGTATCAGAGTATGCTGATTGAATAACTGCAAATGATTTGTCTTCAAGCTCGCAGACTCCTTCTACTGCTGACCACATCTGCTGCTGAAGAACTCTGTTGCATTTTTCACTTCATTATTTGTATTCTTCATCTTCAGAATTTGTTTTTTCTTTTTATGATTTATAGGTCTCAGCTGAACCTCTCGTTTTGTTCATGTATTATTTTCCTGATTTCATAGAGTAATCTATTTATGTTCTCTTGTAGCTCCCTGAGCATCCTTAAAATAATTATTTTAAGTCATTTGTCAGGAAATTTGTAGATCTCCATTTCTTTGTGGTCATTTACTGGAAAGCTATTGTGTTCCTTTTGTGGAGTCATGTTTCCTTAATTTTATGTGTTCCTTGAAATTTTGCATTGATGTCTTTGCATTTGAAGCAGTAATCACTTTTCCAGTCTTGCTGACTGGCTTTGGGAGACATATACCTTCACCTGTCAGTCTGTTTAAGAATTCTGAGGCTTTCCCAGCCCTTTTCAATGGATGTGCCTGATTCACACTTCTTGTTCCCTCTTAGTGAGTGCATTTGTTTTTCTTTTTGGCCGCACTGTGCAATGTGTGGAACTTCCCCGACCAGGGATCAAACCTGTGCCTCCTGCAGGGGGAGTGCAGAGTCTTAACCACTGGACCACGAGGGAAGTCCTCCCTCTTAGTGAGGAGTTCTTAAAATTGTATGCCTTTTCTCAATACCACAAAGTCAGGCTGAGTGCTTTGAGGTTCCTGTTTATTTTCTCTCAGGCAATACCCTGAAATGCTCAAGTTTGTGAGCTTGCTCCCAATCCCACCGTCAGTCTGACTTTCTACACCTCCTTACTAGCTACCTGAAAAGGCTCACTCTTGCCACCCATAGGAGTCTGTACTAGGATGGGGGAGGGATGTGAGATGGGGGTATGGGTGAGGCACACAGAGTGGTGTAGGTATTTGTGGGCCAGTTGTGGAGGCCCACAGTTGAGGTTTATATCCAGTGGCTAGTGGGTAAGCCTCCTAATAGAGTCTGTGTCTTGGTTAGTAGGAAGAACTGAAAAGTCATTAGTAGTGTCCCTTTGATGAGTTCTGAGCCTTGGTTACTTTGCTCCCAGCCTCTTCCAGCATCTCCCAGTCCCTTAATCTTGGAGATTTCCTCAGCAATATGGATGGAGCAAGAAAGAACTGGGCCTCTTGAGCAGTGTCCCACACAGCTAGGGAAGCCTGGCTCTCACTCACACACTCTCACTTTCCCCTGTGGGAGAAGTCATGGGCTGTGGGGTTTCTACTGGCAATAAGTCTTGCTGCTTTGGGGGAAGAGTGATGTGGGCAAAACGAAACTGTTTCTCTTATCCTCAGTGTGTCTAATGTTGGATTTTTTTTTTTTTTTTTTGCCCCAAGAGTGTGCTGGAAGTTCTCCACTCGAGTCCCAGACTCTCACAAAGGTACTTGCATCCCCGGATAATTCAAAATTGGTGTTCTCTGTTGGGATGATAATAGAGAACTCCTATTCTACCAACTTGCTGATATCACTCCAGAAAAAATACAATTCTGAAGAAGAAAATTACCAGGGATAAAAAGGGACATTACATAATGATAAAAATCCACCAAGAATACATTGCTAGCCTAAGTACATGTATGCACCTAACAAAAGATGTTCAAAATACATAAAGCAGGGGCTTCCCTGGTGGCGCAGTGGTTGAGAGTCCGCCTGCCGATGCAGGGGACACGGGTTCATTCGTGCCCCAGTCTGGGAAGATCCCACATGCCGTGGAGCGGCTGGGCCCATGAGCCATGGCCGCCGAGCCTGCGTGTCCGGAGCCTGTGCTCCGCAACGGGAGAGGCCACAACAGTGAGAGGCCCGCGTACCACAAATAAATAAATAAATAAAAACAGAAAGCAAAAAATTATGGAACTGAAACTATAAATAGAAAAGTCCACTATTAAAGTTGGAGATTTCAACACTCCTCTCTTAATAATCCATGGAATAATTAGACAGAATGCAGTAAGGAGATACAATACCTCAAAACCACCATTAACCGAATTAACTTAATTGGAATTTTTAGACCACTTAACTAAATAATAGCCAAATAAACATTCTTTTCAAGTGTACATGAAACATTATAAAAGTAGACCATACCTTGTGCCATTAAATTTAAATTTGTCTTTAACAAATTTAAAGAAATTAAAAACATAGAAAGTATATTCTCTGACCATAGTGGAAATGAACTAGAAACCACTTACAGAAAGATATTTAGAAAATTCACCAAATATTTGTAAATTACACAACAAATTTCTAAACAATCATTGATCAAAGAGGAAGTCTCAAAAATATTAGAAAATATATTAAAGTAAGTAAAAAACAAAAACACAACATATCAAAGTTTGTGGGATGCACTAAAGCAGTACTTAGAAGAAATTTATACCATTATATGCATATATTATGAATAAAGATATCAAATAAATAATCTAGGTTTCCATCTTAGAAAATAAGAAAAAGAAGAGCAAATTAAAACCTAATCAAGCAGAAGGAAAGAAATGATAAACATAATAAGTTGTTTGTCTATATAGAAAACCCCAAAGATTCTACAAAAAACTGAATTAGAAAGGTTACAGTATACAAACAAGGTCAGATATATAAAAAACATACAAGTCAACTTACAGAAAGCAGTCATGTGTCCATATAGTAGCAAAAGACAATTGGAAACCAAATCTTAAAAGCGTACCATTTAAAATAGCTCGAAATATTAAATACTTAAGCATCAAGAAAGATGTGAAGGACCTGTATGCTAAGAACTATAAAATACTGATTAAAGAAATCAAAGACCTAAATGAACTGATAAAGATACCATGCTCATGATTTAAACACTTGATATACTTAATTTGTCAATAATACCAAAACTTATCTATGTTTAACACAATCCCAATCGAAATTCCAGCAGGAATTTGTAGGTATAGACAAGCTGATTCTGAAATTTATGCAAAAGGCTGAGAAATGAGAATAATCAAAACAATTACAAAAAATAAGAACAAAGTTGGAAGACTGACATGACACAACCTTAAAGCTTGATATAAAACAAGAGTGACCAGACTATATTGTAACAATGAAAGAATAGACCACTGATTATAGGTACAGAAAAGATGTCCAGAAATAGATCCAAATAAATGTGATCAAACGATTTTTAAGAATGGTGAAAAGTCAACTCAATAGAAATAGAATAGTCCTTTCAATAAATGTTGCTTCTGTTTTGAACAACTGAACGTGCATATGTCAAAAAAGAACTTTAACTGATACCTCACACCTTATACGTAAGTTAACTCAAAATGTATCATAGACTTAAATGTAAAATACAAAATTATAAATCTTTTAGAAGAAAATAATTGTGACCTTGGGTTAGGAAAATAGGAAATAGGAAAATAGTTTTTAGATATGATACAAGTACTATCATTTAAGAAATATTTGATAAATTAAACTTCATCAAAATCAAAAACTTTTGGGCTTCCCTGGTGGCGCAGTGGTTGACAGTCCACCTGCTGATGCAGGGGACACGGGTTCGTGCCCCAGTCTGGGAAGATCCCACATGCCGCAGAGCGGCTGGGCCCGTGAGCCATGGCTGCTGAGCCTGTGCGTCCTGAGCCTGTGCTCCACAACCGGAGAGGCCACGACAGTGAGAGGCCCGCGTACCGCAAAAAAAAATAAATTAAAAAAATTAAAAACTTTTGGTCTGAGAAATATAATGAATAAAAAGACAAGCTACAGGCTGGGTGAAAAAAATTGCAAATCACATATCCAACGAAGGACTTCAAGACAGAAAAGATAAGGAATTCGCTAAACTCAACAATAAGAAAACAAATAACTCAATTTAAAAAATAGGAAAAATATTTGAACTCATTTTATCAAAGATAAATGCCAATACCAATAAACACATAAAAAGATGTTCAACATTGTTAGTCTGCAATGCAAATTAAAAGCACAATGAATCCCAGTCAAAATCCAGTAACTTATTTTGTGGAGATCAACATTTATATGGAGAAACAAAAGACCCAAAGGAGCCAATCCAATATTGAAGAAAAAGAACAGAATCAGAGGACTGACACTACTTAACTTCAAGGCTTACTCTAAAGCTATAGTAACCAACATAGTGTGGTATTAGTGAAAGAATAGACACATGAATGGAACAGAATAGAGAGCCCAGAAATAGACTCACATAAATATAATCAACTGTCCTTTGACAAAGGAGCAAAGGCAATACAATGGAGAAAAGATAGTCTTTATAACAGTCGTGCTGGAAAAATTCTACATTCATGTGCAAAAAAGAATCTAGACACAGACCTCATGCCCTTCACAAAAATTCACTCAAAGTGGATCTACACCTAGATGTAAAACACAAAACTATAAAACTCTTAGAAACATATCAGAAAACTTAGATGACCTTGGGTATGGCAATGACTTTTCAGATACAACACCAAAGGCAACATATATGAAGGAAAAAATTGATAAGCAGGACTTCATTAAAACTAAATATTTCTGCTCTGCAAAAGACACTGTCAAGAGCATAAGACAAGCCACAGATTGGGAGAAAAATATTTGCAAAAGACACATGATAAAGGATTGTTATCCAGAATATACAACGAACTCTTAAAATTCAACAATAAGAAAACTAACTACCCAGTAAAAAAAATGGGCAGAAGACCTCAAAAGACACCCACCAAAGAAGATATACAGGTGGCAAGTAAGCATATGAAAAGATGATCAACATCACATGTCATTAAAGAATGCAAATTAAAACAATGAGATGCTATAATATACATATTAAAATGACCAAAATAAAAAAGCTAGCAACACCAAATATTGTCATCTGGTGGAGCACAAGAACTCTCATTCATTGCTGATGAGAATGCAAAATGGTACAGCCACTGCGGAAGACAGATTGACATTTTCTTACAAAACTAAATACTCTATCATCCAGCAATTGTGCAACTTGTTACTAACTCAAATGAGCTGAAAACTTATGTCCACACAACAACCTGTATGTGTATGTTTATAGTATGTTAATTCATAATTGCCCAAATGTGGAAGCAACCAAGATGTCCTTCAGTATATAAATGGGTAAGTAAACTGTGGTACATCTAGATTATGCAATATTATTCAGTGCTAAAAACAAATGACCTATCAAACCATGAACAGATATGGAGAACCTTAAATGCATATTGACTTTAAAAAGCCAATCTGGAAAGGCTACATACTATATGATTCCAACTGTATGATATTTTGGAAAAGGCAAAACTATGAGGACAGTAAAAAGATGAGTGGTTGCCAGGGGTTGGGGGAGGGAGGGATGAATAGGCAGAGCACAGAGGATTTTTAGGGCTGGGAAACTATTCTGTATGAAACTCTAATGGTGTCTACATGCCATTATACATTTTTCCACACCCATAGAATGTACAACACCAAGAGTGAAACGTAATGTTTAAATGTGGACTTTAGTTAATAGTAGTGTATCAGTATGGGCTCACCAATTGTAACAAATGCACAAAACTATTGTAAAATGTGAATAAGATGGGAAACTGGGGGAAAGGGGGTATATATGGGAATTCACTGTACTTTCTGCTCTTTTTCTGTCAACCTAAAAGCTCTTTAAAAATGAAGTCTATTAATTTTTTTTTTAAAAAACAACAATTTTTTAGTCTCACAAAACTTTCTTTACAATAGCCAAAAACTGGAAACACCCAGAAGAGTGAATGGCTAAATAAAATGAGATACGTCTATCTTACATAACATGGAATAGTACTCAGCAATAAGAAGGAACAGCTATTGATACATGCAACTTGTATGGATCTAAAAGGAATTCTGCTAACTGAAAAAAGCCAATCTCAAAAAGTTATATACTTTATGATTCCATTTATATGACATTCTTGCAATGATAAAATGGAGGCCAGATAAGAGGTTACCAGCAGTTAGGGATGGTGGGGGAAAGGGGATGAATGTGAGCATTAAGGAGTAATAATATGAGAGAGCCTTGTGTTGATGGAACAGTTCTGTATCTTGAAGGTAGTGGTTGTTATACCAAGATACAACAAGTGATAAAATTTGAATAGAATTGAACACACACACACGCGTGTTTATGTAAAACTGGTGACACCTGAATAAGATCAGTAGATTGTATCAATGTCAGTTCCCTGGTTGTAATACTGTACTACAGTTGAACAAGGTGTTATCATTGGGAAAAACTGCAAAAAGGGTATATGGAATCTCTCTGTATTATCTCTTACAACTACATGTAAACCTACAATTATTTCAAAATAAAAATTCAAAAATATTCAGCACTCTATTCATCAATAGGCACAACAAAGGCAGTGAAAAGACAACCACAAACTGGAAGATATCTGCCTAACTCATAACGGATTCGTATACAGACTATATAAAGAATGAATAAAAATTTTTTTAAATTATCAATAGTCCAATAGAAACATAGCAAAGACATTTCACAGAAGATGAAAAATGGCAAATAAACACACAAAAATGTGCTGTATCTCATGAGTAACTAATGAAATACCAATTAAAATTATAATGATATAGGATATCACAACTTGATTACATATATATTTGTATATATTATGCAACTATACATATTTGAACATATACTATGACCATATAGTGTTGGCGGAGACTTGGAGCCTCAGGACCTCTCATACACGGTAGTGAATGTGAAAACGGGTAAAAATCACTTTAGAAAACCACTAGACAACACCCAGAAATTTTCAATCTGGTACATATGTACCTCACGATCCAGAAATTCAACTCCTAGGTCTATATCTACAAAAATTCTTGCCCACTTGTGCAAGAAGACATGCTTATATTAGCTCTTTTCCCAATAGTAAAAATTGAAACCATCCAGAGTCCTGCATCAGTAGAGTGGATTGGTAAATTATGGTATAGTCATTCAACAGATTACTCTGTAGCAGTAAAAATGAATGAACCACAAGTATACACATCCACAGGGATGCTGGAGAGGGTGTAGAGAAAAGGGAACCCTCTTGCACTGTTGGTGGGAATGTAAATTGATACAGCCACTATGGAGAACAGTATGGAGGTTCCTTAAAAAACTAAAAATAGATCTACCATATGACCCAGCAATCCCACTACTGGGCATATACCCTGAGAAAACCATAATTCAAAAAGTCATGTACCACAATGTTCATTGCAGCTCTATTTACAATAGCCAGAATATGGAATCAACCTAAGTGTCCATCGACAGATGAATGGATAAAGAAGATGTGGCACATATATACAATGGAATATTACCCAGCCATAAAAAGAAATGAAATTGAGTTACTTGTAGTGATGTGGATGGACCTACAGTCTGTCATACAGAGTAAAGTAAGTCAGAAAGAGAAAAACAAATACCATAGGCTAACACATATATACGGAATCTAAAAAAAAAAAAATGTTCTGAAGAACCTAGAGGCAGGACAGGAATAAATATCCAGACGTAAAGAATGGACTTGAGGACATGGGGAGGGGGAAGGGTAAGATGGGATGAAGTGAGAGAGTGGCATGGACATATATACACTACCAAATGTAAAACAGACAGCTAATGGGAAGCAGCCGCATCGCACAGGGAGACCAGCTCAGTGATTTGTGACCACCTAGAGGAGTGGGATACGGAGGGTGGGAGGGACACCCAAGAGGGAGGGGATATGGGGATACATGTATACATATAGCTGATTCACTTTGTTATACAGCAGAAACTAACACAACAATGTAAAGCAATTATACTCCAATAAAGATGTTAAAAAACAACAAACAGATTTTTGTTCAGGATCTACCCTGAACTTAAACAAGGCCAGCAAGATTTTGCACCCTGTTCTCTTATCACTAGGTCTGTAAGAAATGAAATATACTGGCGAGATTCTGAATACATTATTGAAACAAATAACCAGGAAAAATGATTGCCCTAATAGGACTGTGAAGTACCTTGGTGCTGGACAAGAGATACTCCATTAATGCTGACTAGAACAGCATAGCTTTGAGACTTGGATCACAGAGCCCTCCCTCATTAAAAGAAGCCCATATGGCTCACAAACATATCTAAGACCCCCAACTATGTGCTTCCTTCAACCTCAGATCTTTAATCAACACAGATGCTGAGATTTTAGCCAAGGTGCTTGCCCTGCATCTGAATAAACTGTTCCTGCAATTAATTAACCCAGACCAAGCAGTTTTTGTGCTGGTCACAGATCCTCTGGCAACCAGAGGAGACCCTCATCCATCATCTCACACCACCGAACTCCCCATTTATATCCCATCCTCAGACTGAGGAGCATATGAGGAGAGAGTGAGTCTCTTTATGTTTCAAACATTAGTTAGTTTGGGTATAAGATGAGTTTTCTTCTTTAATTCCACAAGATTCCATCTCCTCAAATATTATGAAATGAAGCTTGCCCATTGTTTTACAAAACAAGCAAAAGTTTCTTCATTTTTTTTTTATTGTTCAATATACCCAAAGATTTTTTTCTAGGTATACATATACCTTGTTATCGATAACAACTAAATATTCATATTGTTAACACCATGCAACCCGAACTAGCAAGTGAATGTGATTTATTACTAATCCACTTTCCACAATGTTGAGGTCTCCTTGAAAACCATTTTAAATCTAATCCCTGTCAAGAGTGTTGAATTTTAAAAGAAAACAGATTTCTGTGATTCTTCCTCAGGGCTTTGATATTATCTCCCCAAACATAGAGTGGGATGGAGGCAGAATTAGACAACATGTTTACAATTCCATAATGTTTTAAGAGCAACAAACATTTTTTTCATTTAAAGGTAAAGATTAAGGAAGAATTAGAAAATCTGTACAAATGTTAACAGCAGGGCAACAGAACGGCAGTGGGAAGTAGGTGGGAGATTACAACACCCTACCCTGATTCTCTACTGTTGATGGAGTGTCAGTTTCATATTATCCTGCAACTGACTCTTCTAATTCTCTCACCCACCGCAATTGTACAGTCTCTAATAATTTCCATTCCCGGTCTCTTTGTGGTTTTTTAAAGATATCTTCAGTAATATTTATTAGAAAGAAGTTTTTACATTTGCTTTAAAGCATATTCTTTTTTTTTTTTTTTTTTTTTTTTTTTTGGTACGCGGGCCTCTCACTGTTGTGGCCTCTCCCGTTGCGGAGCAGAGGCTCCGGACGCACAGGCTCAGCGGCCATGGCTCACGGGCCCAGCCGCTCCGCGTCATGAGGGATCTTCCCGGACCGGGGCACGAACCCGTGTCCCCTGCATCGGCAAGCGGACCCTCAACCACTGCGCCACCAGGGAAGCCCAAGCATATTCAATTTTAGTTGTCCAAGTTTATTACACCTTTAGACTAAACTATTTTCATGGGAAAATATCCTTAAATTGATGATGAAAATAAAATTGAGAAACCAAGCTTCAGTAGGCACATGTTTGATGAAAAAAAAAAAAAACCTTTATCAAACTTACAAATTCCAAATAACTGTGGATCATTGAATGGTACCCTGTAATGGGCAACTGTCATGGGAAGCTGTCAGCCATATCTTTAGTCAGACAAATAAATTGGAACACTTACGTTGCAGATAAAATTACTATTTTTTATTCTGCGAGGTTCCATGTTGTGTTACTTGCACATCACAGCAGTTTCTGACATTTAAGAAAGTCTACATATTACAAAAAAGACTCCCTCACTTTCATTTCTCAATCATAGCCTCTTAATTAGATTCATTCAAATGAATCAACTCATATCTTGCTTCAAGAGCCATCAGAAAGTAAACTAAAGTAAACTAAAACTAAAGTGTACTTTAATAAAACAAATTGAAAGCAACTATTACTCCAGAGTAACAGATAGTAGAACTTAATTCACTAAAATAAACGTTATAACCCATTTAGAATATTGGGTCAAAATCTGTTTATGAAGAAAAACCCATTTCCTCTTCTTGAATCCCTTCAGATTTTTGTTAGCTTTAGTAAATTTGGCACATTATTAAACCCAAAATAGTGCTTTTATAATTTAGAAATATTAGTAATACTACTATATGGGACTTATACTCCCCTTATATTTAGCATATTGAAATGTATAATGTATAGAATCCCTTACAAAATGTGTCATAATTCATATTTTAAATGTTCAAACTAACCAGAATTGTAGTAAAAATAATAATGCTTAAAACTTTTTTGTATTGCCTCTAATTTGAATTGGATTTTAATAATCACAATAATGCCTTTCAAAGATTACCTTAAAAAATAAATTAAGTAAACCTGGATAATTTAATTAAAAATGTTCAAAAATCATAAAAAGTAAACTGAAAAATGAAAATTTTTAATGATAACATTGTAAATAGAACATTTCAACAGATATAATAATATCATTTAAAAACTTTCAGGTCTCTAAATAGACATTTCTCCAAAGAAGATATACAGACTGCCAACAAACACATGAAAGGATGCTCAACATCATTAATCATTAGAGAAATGCAAATCAAAACTACAATGAGATATCATCTCACACTGGTCAGAATGGCCATCATCAAGAAATCTACAAACAATAAATGCTGGAGAGGGTGTGGAGAAAAGGGAACCCTCTTGCACTGTTGGTGGGAGTGTAAATTGATACAGCCACTATGGAGGTTCCTTAAAAAACTACAAATAGAACTACCATACGACCCAGCAATCCCACTATTGGGCATATACCCTGAGAAAACCATAATTCAAAAAGAATCATGTACCAAAATGTTCATTGCAGCTCTATTTACAATAGCCAGGACATGGAAGCAACCTATGTGTCCATCAACAGATGAATGGATAAAGAAGATGTGGCACATATATACAATGGAATATTACTCAGCCATAAAAAGAAACGAAATTGAGTTATTTGTAGTGAGGTGGATGGACCTAGAGTCTGTTATACAGAGTGAAGTAAGTCAGGAAGAGAAAAACAAATACCATATGCTAACACATATATATGGAATCTAAAAAAAGAGAAAAATGGTTCTGAAGAACCTAGGGGCAGGACAGGAATAAAGATGTAGACATAGAGAATAGACTTGTGAACACGGGGAGGGCGAAGGGTAAGATGGGATGAAGTGAGAGACTGGCATGGACATATATACACTACCAAATGTGAAATTGATAGCTAGTGGGAAGCAGCTGCATAGCACAGGGAGATCAGCTCGGTGCTTTGTGACCTCTTAGAGGGGTGGGATAGGGAGGTTGGGAGGGAGGGAGACGCAAGAGGGAAGAGAGATGGGAACATATGTATATGTATAACTGATTCACTTTCTTATAAAGCAGAAACTAACACACCATTGTAAAGCAATTATATTCCAATAAAGATGTTAAAAAAAAAAAACTTCCAGGTCTCAGATCTATTCTAGAAATATGGAAAAATTGTTTTTGTTAAATTACTTGGAAAAATCTTCTTTTCTTAAAGGGAAAGCTATCTAAGTTCAATCTGCTTTCAAGAAGTAGCAATATAAAAACAATAACACATAACTCTAAAAGGACAAAAACACAAAGAGGCACCACAACCACGCCAGCTGCAATTAATGCCTTTGCCAATCAGATTCATCAGATTGTGTGTGTGTACATGCATGCATATGTGTAGAAAAGTATTTACAGTTAAATTTCTCTGGGAAAGAATGAATAAAAGGAGATCATATTATGTAATTCTAAAATTACTAGGTAAGAAATAATTTTCTAGTGTCAATTGTTTGTAACTAACACAATCATTCTACCACCAGTTAGTTTTACACTAGTAAGTGTAGTATTGTATTATGGTAATAATGTGTAATTAGTATTTCTTACCATTTCATGTGACCTTTTTGGAGAAGGTCAATGGGGCGTTCTTATGGGAAAGACCAGCTTAAAATGGGATTCTTACAGCAATTTTAAAATTTAACCCCACTAAATTTCACCCAAGTAGAACATACATTTATTGAAATTTTTTTAAACAAATGAGGTTATACTGAAGTTAACATTACTTGTACTTTCATTGTAGGTGATAGCCAGGCAGATGTGTTCTAAATCTACCAACCAAATGACTTTTTAAAAAAGTACTCAGGGGTGGAGTCAAGATGGTGGACTAGAAGGATTGGAATTCGCACCTCTGTACAACTAAGGCACCTACCAGGCACTGGTGGGGAACCACAGACACCTAAGGGGATGGGAGGAACCCCCAGTGACCAGGTAGGACATGGGGCATGGGGGGATGAGGGGGAAGGAGAAGTGGAGGCGGAATGGGACTGGTACCTCTGAGGGGCAGCTGGGGGAGGGGAAGGGATCCCATGCCTGAAGGGGGAAATTGGGGGACCATTGGGAGGGCAGAGGGTCAAAAGGGAGCGTGGCCAGGTTTCCCCTGCCCACTTGGGCCCATGGGAGCCTGCTGAGATCTCGGGCCTAATCCTCTACCCACCAAGGCCCCCTCCATCCACGCAGGTCCTGAGGGAGTGGGAGGGTGGGAAGGGGGAGCAAAAGTAAAAGCCAGACCTCCAGGACCAGCATCCCTGAGGGGAAGCTGTGGGGAAGGGGAGGAGTTCCTACACCCAGCCAGACCCACGACTGGTTAGGGGTCCAGCAGGGACAGGGGAAACCCTGGGGGAGACCCAGGCAGGGAGGGGGTGGCACAGAGGAATGGAAGGGAATGTGGCCAGCACTTCCCCTGTCCACTTAGGCACTGGGGAACCTGATAGGCTCCTGGGCCTAATCCTCTGTCCTTGGAGCCTCCCTCCTAACAGCGAGAGCCCAGGCCCTGCCCCTACACCCCACCCAGGGCCCTACCTCTACATTTGGAGACCCGCTCTGAAACTCCCCTCCAACCACACTGGGCCTAAACCCCACCCACACACCCTCACCCAGGGCCTTACCTCTAAACTCTGGAACTCCACACTACAGAGGGTGCCCTTTGGATGCACGCTGTCTCTCCCCTTCTGCCCACAGGTCCTAAGCAGAGGTCCCGCCCCATGCTTGAACGTCAGCGCCCCCCAGGTCCCACCCCACCCTAAACCCCACCCCTGCCTAAGTTCCAGCCCCCACCTAACTCCACCCTCCATAGCCAAGGCTTTTTTTTTTCTTTTTTCTGTTGTGGTTTTGCTTTACCTTGTTGCAGCTGTGTCAATTATATTTTTATATCTTCTAATATATTTTTTATATTCCTAATATTATTTTGTTTTTTGTCCTTTGTTATTGTACTGCTCCTTTTTTTCTTTCCTTTTTTTTTTTTCTGCGCCACATGGCTTATGGGATCTTGGTTCCCAGGCTGGAAGACGGGCCCAAGCTCCTGCGGGGGGAGCTCAGAGTCCAAACCGCTGGACTAATAGAAAACCTCAGATCCCAAGGAATATTAATTAGAGTGAGGCCTCCTGGGGGTCCGCATCTCGGCACCAAGACCCAGCTCTACCCAACTGCCTGCAAACTCCAGTGCTGGACATCTCAGGCCAAACAACCAGTAAGAGAGGAATACAGCCCCACCCATAAGAAAAAAAAAATGAAACAACAAAAAGATATGTTACAGATGAAGGAGGAAGATAAAAACCTAAAGATCAAATAAATGAAGATGAAATAGGCAACCTATATGAAAAAGAATTCAGAGTAATGATAGTAAAGATGATCCAAAATCTTGGAAACAGAATGGAGAAAATACAAGAAACATTTAACAAGGTTCTAGAAGAACTAAGAGCAAACAAACAGTGATTAACAACACAATAACTGAAATTAAAAATACTCTAGAAGGAATCAGTACTACAATAACTGAGGCAGAAGAACGGATAAGTGACCTGGAAGATAAAATTGTGGGAATAACTGCCAGGGAGCAGAATAAAGAAAAAAGAATGAAAAGAATTGAGGACAGTCTCAGACACCACTGGGACAACATTAAATGCACCAACATTTGAATCATAGGGGTCCGAGAAGAAGAAGAGGAAAATAAAAAAGGGTCTGAGAAAATATTTGAAGAGATTATAGTCGAAAACTTCCTTAACATGGGACAGGAAATAGTCAGTGAACTCCAGGAAGCTCAGAGAGTCCCAGGCAGGATAAACCCAAAGAGAAACACACGGAGACACATATTAACCAAACTATGAAAAATTAAATACAAAGAAAAAATGTTAAAAGCAGCAAGGGAAAAGCAACATATAACATACAAGGGAATCCCCATAAGGTTCACAGCTGACCTTTCAGCAGAAACTCTGGAAACCAGAAGGGAATGGCAGAACATATAAAAAGTGATGAAAGGGAAAAATCTACAACCAAGATTACTCTATCCAGCATGGATCTCATTCAGATTTGATGGAGAAATCAAAAGCTTTTCAGACAAGCAAAAGCTATGAGAATTCAGCACCATCAAACCAGCTTTGCAACAAATGAAAAAGGAACTTCTCTAGGCAGGAAACACAAGAGAAGAAAAAGACCCACAAAAACAAACCCAAATCAATTAATAAAATGGTAAGAGGAACATACATATTGATAATCACCTTGAACGTAAATGGATTAAATGCTCCAACAAAAAAACACAGACTGGCTGAAGGGATACAAAAACAAGACACTTATATACGCTGTCTACAAGAACCCACTTCAGACCTAGGAATACATACAGACTGAAAGTGAGTGGATGGAAAAAGACATTCCATACAAATGGAAATCACAAGAAAGCTGGAGTAGCAATACTTGTAACACATAAAATAGACTTTAAAATAAAGACAATTACAAGAGATAAGGAAGGACACTACATAATGAACAAGGGAATCAATCCAAGAAGAAAACATAACAAGTATAAATATTTATGCACCCAACATAGGAGCACCACAATACATAAGGCTAATGCTAACAGACGTAAAAGGAGAAGTCAACATTAAAACAATAATGGGGGGGGCATTTAACACCTCACTTACAGCAATGGACAGATCATCCAGGCAGAAAATAAATAAGGAAACACAAGCTTTAAATGACACAATAGACCAGATTGACTTAACTGATATTTTAAGACATTCCACCCAAAAGTGGAAGAATATACTTTCTTCTCAAGTGCACACGGAACGTTCTCCAGAACAGATCACATCTTGGGTCACAAATCAAGCCTTGGAAAATTTAAGATTATTGAAATCGTATCAAGCATACTTTCCGACTACAACGCTATGAGATTAGAAATCAATTTCAGGAAAAAAAAACAGTAAAAAACACAAATACATGGAGGCTAAACAGTGTGCTGCTAAATAACCAAGAGATCAAAAGAAGAAAAAGAAGAAGAAATCAAAAAGGAAATCAAAAAATACCTAGAGACAAATGACAACGAAAACACGATTATCCAAAACCTATGGGACGCAGGAAAAGCAGTTCTAAGAGGGAAGTTCATAGCAATTCAAGCTCACGTCAAGAAACAAGAAAAATCACAAATAAACATTCTAACCTTACACCTAAAGCAACTAGAGAAAGAACAAAGAAAACCCAAAGTTAATAGAAGGAAAGAAATCATAAAGATCAGAGCAGAAATAAATGAAATAGAAACAAAGAAAACAGTAGCAGAGATCAATAAAACTAAAAGCTAGTTCTTTGAGAAGATTAACAAAATTGATAAACCTTTAGCCAGACTCATCAAGGAAAAAAGGAAGAGGACTCAAATCAAAGAAATTAGAAATGAAAAAAAGGAGAGATTACAACTGACACAGCAGAAATACAAAACATCATAAGAGACTATTACAAGCAACTATATGCCAATAAAATAGACAACCTGGAAGAAATGGACATATTCCTGGAAAAGTACAACCTTGTAAGACTGAACCAGGAAGAATTAGAAAATATAAACAGACTAATCACAGGTGATGAAATTGAAACTGTAATTAAAAATCTTCCAACAATCAAAAGTCCAGGACCAGATGGCTTCACAGTCAAATTCTATTAAACATTTAGAGAAGAGTTAACACCTATCTTTCTCAAACTCTTCCAAAAAACTGCAGAGGGAGGAACAGGAGGAACACTCCCAAACTTGTACTACAAGGCCACCATCACAGTGATACCAAAACCAGACAAAGATACTACAAAAAAAGAAAATTATAGACCAATATCACTGATGAACATAGATGCTAAAATCCTTAACAAAATACTAGCAAACAGAATCCAACAACATATTAAAAGTATCATATACCAGGATCAAGTGGGATTTATCCCAGGGATGCAAGGATTCTTCAATATATGCAAAACAATCAATGTGATACACCATGTTAACAAATTTAAGAATAAAAACGATATGATTATCTCAATAGATGCAGAAAAAGCTTTTGACAAAATTCAACACACATTTATGATAAAAACTTCCAGGAAGTGGGCACAGAGGGAACTTACCTCAACATAATAAAAGCCATATATAACAAACCCACAGCAAACATCATTCTCAATGGTGAAAAATTGAAAGCATTTCCTCTAAGATCAGGAACAAGACAAGGATATCCACTCTCACCACTGTAATTCAACATAGTTTTGGAAGTCTTAGCCCCAGCAATCAGAGAAGAAAAAGAAAAGGAATACAAACCAGAAAATAAGAAGTAAAACTGTCACTGTTTGCCGATGACATGACACTATACATAGAAAATACTAAAGATGCCACCAGAAAACTACTAGAACTAATCCATGAATTTGGTAAGGTTGCAGGATAAAAATTAATGCACAGAAATCTCTTGCATTCCTATACACTAATGATGAAAAATCTGAAAGAGAAATTAAGGGAACACTCCCATTTACCATTGCAACAAAAAGAATAAAATACCTAGGAATAAACCTACCTAAGGATACAAAAGATCTGTATGCAGAAACTATGAGACACTGATGAAAGAAATTAAAGATGATACCAACAGATGGAGAGATATACCATGTTCTTGGATTGGAAGAATCCACATTGTGAAAATGACTATACTACCCAAAGCAATCTATAGATTCAATGCAATCTCTATCAAACTACAAATGGCATTTTTCACAGAACAAGAACAAAATATTTCACAATTTGTATTGAAACACAAAAGACCCCAAATAACCATAGCAATCTTGAGAACATAAAACAGAGATGGAGAAATCATGCTCTCTGATTTCAGACTATACTACAAAGCTACATTAATCAAGACAGTATGGTACTGGCACAAAAACAGAAATATAGATCAATGGAACAGGACAGCAAGCCCAGAGATAAACCCAGGCACATCTGGTCACCTTATCTTTGATAAAGGTGGCAAGAATATACAATGGAGAAAACACAGCCTCTTCAGTAAGTGGTGCTGGGGAAAATGGATAGGTACATGGAAAAGAATGAAATTAGAACACTCCCTAACACCAAACACAAAAGTAAACTCAAAATGGATTAAAGATCTAAATGTAAGGCCAGAAACTATCAAACTCTCAGAGGAAAACATAGGCAGAACACTCTATGACATAAATCACAGCAAGATCCTTTTTGACCCACCTCCTAGAGTAATGGAAATAAAAACAAAAATAAACAAATGGGACCTAATGAAACTTAAAAGCTTTTGCACAGCAAAGGAAACCATAAACAAGATGAAAAGACAACACTTAGAATGGAAGAAAATATTTGCAAATGAAGCAACTGACAAAGGATTAATTTCCAAAATATACAAGCAGCTCATGCAGCTCAACATCAAAACAACAAACAACCCAATCCAAAAATGGGCAGAAGACCTAAATAGACATTTCTCCAAAGAAGACATACAGATGGCCAACAAATACATGAAAAGACCGTCATCATTACTAATCATTAGAGAAATGCAAATCAAAACCACAATGAGGTATCACCTCATACCGGTCAGAATGGCCATCATCAAAAATCTACAAACAATAAATGCTGGAGAGGGTGTGGAGAAAAGGGAACCCTCCTGCAATGTTGGTCGGAATGTAAATTGATACAGCCACTATGGAGAGCAGTATGCAAGTTCCTTAATAAACTAAAAATAGATCTACCATATGACCCAGCAATCCCACTACTGGGCATATACCCTGAGAAAACCATATTTCATAAAGAGACATGTACCACAATATTCACTGCAGCACTATTTACAATAGCCAGGACATGGAAGCAACCTAAATGTCTATCGACAGATGAATGGATAAAGAAGATGTGGCACATATATACAATGGAATATTACTCAGCCATAAAAAGGAACGAAACTGAGTTTTTTGTATTGAGGTGGACGGACCTAAAATCTGTCTTACAGAGTGAAGTAAGTCAGAAAGAGTAAAACAAATACCGTATGCTAACGCATATAGATGGAATTTTAAAAAGCAGTACTGATGAGCCTAGTGGCAGGGCAGGAATAAAATCACAGAAGTACAGAACAGACTTGAGGGACGGGGGTGTAGGGGAAGCTGGGATGAAGTGAGAGAGTAGCACTGACATATATACACTATCAAATGTTAATTGGATGGCTAGTGGGAAACTGCTGCATAGCATAGGGAAATCAGCTCTGTGCTTTGTGAAGACCTAGAGGGATGGGATAGGGAGGGTGGAAGGGAGGCTCAAGAGGGAGGGGATATGGGGATATATGTATACATATAGCTGATTCACTTTGTTGTACAGCAGAAACTAACAACACTGTAAAGCATTTAAACTCCAATAAAGATGTGAGAAAAAAAAAAGTACTCAGCCACTAGTTTTAGAAATAAATTTAAAAGTCTTATAAATATTGTTTCCTATTTTGTTTATTTAGCAAAATAAAAAGTTATTTTATACATATTTGCTGGGAGAATATTACTTTTCTGTTTAAAAAAATTAATAAAAATATCACCTGGGTTATAGAGGAATCTGAAAAATTTGTAAAAAGAAAGATATATTTTGTAATCTCAATGTTTACATTACTGTTGATAAAGTTATTTTGAATTAAAATGGCAGTGATTTTTCTTGAAAATGGGAACGTTTAAACTTCATAAATTCTTAAAGATTGAAATTAGTTAATTTAAAAGGTTTTCAAAAAGAAATTCTTTGAGTGTAGGGTGATTAAAAGGTTTTAGAAACAGTGGTGATAGATGCACAACAGTGTGACTGTAATTAACACCACTGAATTATACACTTAAAAATGGGTAAAATAGTAAATTTTATGTTATATGTATTTCACCACAATAAAAAAAGAGGAAGCAGAGATTGTTTGGTTCTGTGATAGGGATATCCATGAAGAATTAGTTGTGCAATCCTTAGAGTCCTATTTATACAAGGGGCTTATCTTTGAGAATTTTACCTAAATATTATTTATCTCAGTTTCTACTTGGAAGTGGTTTTATTTTTGATATCCAAAGAAAACTGGCTTGTAGAAGGAAAATGAAAGGGCTTATCAAGAATAAGATGTGTAGGGCTTCCCTGGTGGCGCAGTGGTTGAGAGTCCGCCTGCCGATGCAGGGGACGCGGGTTCGCGCCCCGGTCCAGGAGGATCCCACATGCCGCGGAGAGGCTGGGCCCGTGAGCCATGGCCGCTGGGCCTGCACGTCCGGAGCCTGTGCTCCACAACGGGAGAGGCCACAGCAGTGAGAGGCCCGCGTACCGCAAAAAAAAAAAAAAAAAAAAAAAAAAAAAATAAGATGTGTAGAAAATAACATATTAAAAAAATGAAAATGGTATTATACCAAATGTTAATGGTATATTTTGGAAAATATATGCTATTTGTTTATGCCAAAATATTCTCAGAAATATTTAATGCCACATGGAACAGTTACTCAAATACAAGACTATTGGAATGTAGGCTTAATGGTACAGTTTCAACAAGTTATTTGATGAAAATATTCTTCATATATTCATCAGCAAATCCTTAGTTATATTATTTGTGCCAACCACTGGTCTAAACAAAGGGGATACAAAAATAAACATGGTATCTGTCCTACACATAATATTCTGGAAGGAGAAAGAAAGAGAGTGTGTGGTCAGCAGGACTGTGGCCCCAGCATCTCTGCTTACCTGTATTATGCCCATGAATATATTACCCTACATGGCAAAAGGAAATCTAGGTTGGAATTAAGGTTGCTAATCAGCTGACCTTAAAATAGAGAGATTATCCTGTATCACCCAGGTGTCCTTATTGCAATCACATTGGCCCATTAAGTGGAAGAAGAAGGCAGAAGCATGAGTCAGAGAGATGCAGCCGGAGAATCTGTAGCATGAGAGGGACTCCTATTGCTGATTTCAAAGGTGGACAAGGCAAGGCCACAGGTAAAAGAAGGTTGGTGGTCTCTAGAATTTAGGAACAGCCCTCACCTAAGAGCCAGCAAACTAAAAGAGGAATGCAATCCTATCACCACAAGGAAATGAATTCTACCAACAACCTGAAAGAGCAAAGAACCAGATTCTCTCTCCTCTAGAGTCTGCAGAGGGCAACACAAGCCCTATTGACACTTTGACTTTAGCCTGGTGAGACTTGTACCAGACTTGTGACCTTCAGCCGTTTATTACCGTCTGGGCTAGAACTCGGTTTGGTATTCTTATATAACTTCAAGGGAGGCTAAGAAATGTAGTCTAGGTGTGTATTTAGGAGAAAAATAAAGTAGGTTTGGTGAAGAGCTAGCCAGTCTCTCTGAAGCACGACTCAATGGAAAAAGTAACCAAGCGTATGAATAGATAATTTCCCCAAAATGCAATAAATGCAATAATTTTAAGGCATTTAACATTACCATGAATCAAAAGTACAAATTTTTTTAAAAGTTACAATTTTTCACTTACCAAATTGGCAAAGATCTTTTTTAAATGATAATATCTGATATTGGACTAGATCAGGGGAAAACAATAGTCTCATACCAGGCTGGAAAAAGCATACATCTTCTGTAAGGGCAATTTGGCAGCGTATGTCAGAGTTTTGTGGTTTTTTTAAATTGAAGTATAGTTGATTTACAATGTTGTGTTAGTTTCGGGTGTACAGCAAAGTGATTCAGTTATACGTATATATACATATTATTTTTCATATTTTTTTCCATTATGGTTTATTACAGGATATTAACTATAGTTCCCTGGGCTATACAGTAGGATCTTGTTGCTTATCTATATTTTATGTATAGGAGTTTGTATCTGTTAATCCCAAACTAATTTATCCCTCCCCAACTCCCTTTCCCTTTTAGTAACCATAAGTTTGTTTCCTATGTCTGTGAGTCTGTTTCTATTTTGTAAGTAAGTTCATTTGTGTCTGTTACAGTTTTCAAAATGCACATCCTGAGATCCAGCAACGTGATATCCAGGAATTAGTCTAAGAAAAATATTAAACATCTTTAAAATTTCACTCTAGCAACACTTAAGATGGGGAATATGAGTAGACAAATATACATTTGAATGTATTTTACTGAATTGGATTCTTTTTACAACTAGCATGTATTCTTTTTGTAATGTTTTAAAAAACTATTTTAAAATATTCCTAGGTAAAGTAGTTTTACCTAGGAATTAACTTTTAAGAATGTAACCCAAGGAAATAGTTAAAGAAGTATGCAAAGACTTTATTACAGCATTGTTGAAACACTCTAAATGTTCAACAATAGTATTTTGGTTAAATAAAATATATTACATCTATTCAGTGAAATGCAACACACTCATTAAAAACAATGTTGTAGTGGGATACTTACTAACATGGACAAATATGAAATATATATTTTATTTAGTAGGAAAAAATTTACAAAATATCATGTACAGTATTGAAAATTCCTTGAAAAGAGAAAGTGTACATCAGCATGTATTACACACATAGTACGTACCTAGCAAAAAGTATGAAAGGCATTTATATCGTTATAATAGAATGTGGAATTATAGGCGGTATTTATTTTCTCTTTATTGCTTTTCTTTTTTTTTAAATAATTTTATAATAACGCTGTATTGTTTTTATAATACAAAAATGTACTATAAGAAACAAAAAATACAGATAGGAGGAGGTTCTAGAATTCAATTTCTGAAAACAAGAACAGCATCTATGTAATAACTTTACAATATATAGATTTCTTATCTTTAATCTAGACTATTCTGTTACAATGGCCTCTAAGAGTATGATCTTTTTGGCTCCCTTTCCTTCCAACACATTGATCAGAGAATTGTGACTAGCCATCAGAATTACCTGAAAGTAGGGCTTCCCTGGTGGCGCAGTGGTTGAGAATCCGCCTGCCGATGCAGGGGACACGGGTTCATGCCCCGGCCCGGGAAGATCCCACATGCCACGGAGCAGCTAGGCCCATGAGCCATGGCCGCTGAGCCTGTGCGTCTGGAGCCTGTGCTCCGCAACGGGAGAGGCCATAACAGTGAGAGGCCCACGTACCGCCAAAAAAAAAAAAAAAAAGAATTATCTGAAAGTAATCTAGCTGATCTGGAAACTCTTAGCTAGAGGGAACAAAGGAGATCAGAATATTTCCATGAAATATAGGTCAGTTCTTCAGAAAGCGTTGCCTACACCTATGTACATGTGGAATAATAGTCTCTGTTACTAAACTAACTGCATATAAGATGAATGAGCCCTATTTACAATTACACTAAGAGAAAGAAAAGAATAGTGACCAGTTTACTCCAGTATGCTTGGGAAAGATAGTTACCTATAAATCAATCAAACGAGATCTTAAACTCCTATTATGTGATTTGTGGGGAAGGCAAATGAGCAAGCAAATGACACAGACCTATTGTCAAGAATTTAATTTACAGTCTAGATAGTTGCTCCTTTGGCATTTTCCAATGAACATCATTATGGTCAAAGACTATGATATTCAGGTATACTATTTCTGAGATAGAGACGATCTGAGTGATGACAAAGTCTAGGGTGGGGCTGAAGTGTGGAGAAAGTGAAAGTCATCAGAATAAAGGGATCAATTACTGGGAAGCTAGAGCATTGGGTGAAATCTTCTTCATGGACACTGAACTTACAAGTATGAAGACATGAGGAAGAGAAGAAAACTATAACCCAGGTGTCAAAGTTTTTATTGAGATGTATTGGAAGCTTAATTAGAAGGGAGGGAGAAAGAAGTTTCAAACAAGAAGTTTTTGCTTATAGTGCTGGAGTACTGGGCTGGAAGTGACTGGGATGTTGATCCCTCCTTCTAGAACTGGGATAAGCTAAACCTGGAAGGTAGAGCCACCTTCACTTGAATTGCTTGAGGTATCCTCAAAGAGGATCTAAGTTTCAGTTGAGGTCATGAGGTAAAATATATGACAAGGCTAAGGAAGTAGGAGGTTTTGTTTACTATAGAATGGTGTTCCAGAAATAATTAATACAATAGAAATAATATTAGCTAACAATTATAAAGTGCATACTATATGCTTAACTCATTTGCTCTTCACAATAACCCAAGATTAGTGCTACATTATCCCCATTTTCCAGCTTGAAGAAACAGGCATGAGAGATTAAGTGATTTGCCCAATATCATATGGTTTGTAAGTGGCACAGCTGCGATTCAAACCAGGCAGTCCAGTTCCAAAGTTCATACTTTGAAGCACAAATCTCTTCTCCAAAGAAAAGATTTGGAAAAGAGAGGAAAAGTGGGAGGAAGATATCCTCCTTTCTCAAGACTGAATAATATTTCATTGTGTAAATGCACCGCATTTTTTATCCATTCATCCATTGATGGGCATTTGGGTTGTTGTCTCCATATCTTGGCTATTGTAAATAATGCTGCAATAACCACGGGTACATGGTAGAAATCCTGTTTTCATTTATTTTGGGTACATACACAGAAGTGGAATTGCTGGATCATGTGGTAGATATATTTTTAATTTTTTGAGGAAACTCCATATTGTTTTTCCATAGTGATTGGACCAATTTACACTCCCACCAACAATGTATAAATGTTCCATTTTCACCACACCCTCACTGTCACCTGTTGTCTCTTGTCTTGATGACAGCCATTCTAACAGGTATGAGGTGATATCTCATTGTGGTTTGGATATGCATTTCCCTGAGGGTTTCTGATGTTGAGCATCTTCTCATGTGCCTGTTGACCACTTTGATGTCCCCTTTGGAAAAATGTCTATTTAGTTCTTCTGCCCATTTTTTAATCAGATTGTTTAAACTTACACAATGTACGAGTCAAATTTATTCAATATTTCTTTTAAAAAAGAAAGGGAGGAATACTCAGAGAAGAGGAAGCAACAAAGTGATGAGTCCCAGAGGCAAAACCAACAAGGTCAGGGAGAATCTGAAAATGGTAGGAATCACAGGAGATAAATGTTCCTTTTAAAAAATTTGCTTGGATATAACGCTGATTATGACATTACTCATACTTAAAACTTTAAATATGTGTATGTGTATTCACCTCTAAATAGCAATTTCAAAATAATAACATAAATTACTGCTGAGAAATCTACAGAGTACACCCCCACACACACACTTAGGTCAAATATTGTTGATCAGTATGCTTAATCTTGTTAGATGCCTTTTTATAATATAATTCTAACAAATGTTTCCTAGGAAACTACATCTCTGGAAAACACAGTAATGTTTGTTTCTTACTGGGTCCATACAAAAGAGGAAATAAAGTAAAACTGAGAGAAGGTAGCCAGAAGAAAATCAGGCTCCAAAATACAGAGCCATGATTAAATTTCACTTGTAAAGACAGATATCATATATTTTGTATTTAAGCCTTTGAGCATAAAATTAATACAGGTAGTATAATATGTATAGCTTTATAATGTTATAAGTAAAAATGCCAAAATTAGAAAAATTTTGAGAAATTAATCAGTATTTAAAACTTCATTGTATTCTTAGGATTCTTTTCAGCCCATCTCCCATATTCTCCATATCATTTATGAATAGGAAAATTAGTCTGGATACAATATTATGCTAAAAAATGATGAATAAGTATTTATGCAAAAAATTAAGTAAAAGAAAGACAGGTTTTTCACTTGAAAAAGAGAGATAACACAAGCAAAATTGCTTTGGCTTTGAATTACGCAGATATTGCCTCAATTCTCCATTTCACATTCTTTATGTAGACCAGACCTGTGACAAAGGTTTCAACTAACAAGCACACTTAACACTTCAGTTGTTTACCATGCCTTAAATCTGACCATTTTGGAGCGTCTTCAAATGGGCCAGATGAGAAACTACTTAATTAGGATTTTAATTATTTTCTTGCATTCTGATAATATCTGGAAGTCACTGAGAAGCAGCTTGTTTCTGCAGTTTCTCAGCTGCTAACACTGTTCCCCAAGGCGGTGTTTGTGGTTAATTCCCAGCTCTGGGGAGCACCAGATAGAAGCTGCATACTGCAGAGCAGGGAGGTGCTACAGCGGGCCTGCCTGAACTTTTGTTGCAGCCTGAACTCCATCATCTCAGTGGGACACAACTGTCTCCTTTCAGTAGGATGAAGTTAGTGTATTTTGGCTTCAAAATCATGTTGTATCTTTGAACTTCTCTGTATTCCTACAGTGATTGAGTTCTGAGTAATAAAGTGAGAGTCAGCTGTTAATTCCAGCTTTTAAGCAGACATAGCTAAAAGTACATGTGTGTATGTGAAGTTCAGATATTTAAATATCAATATTTTCAGCCCAAAAATTCTTTTTTAAGGGTGAGAGAATTAATTTGATTATGAAAATTGTCCCCAGTTTAAGATTTAACAGCAAAGAAAAAAAAATCTCTATTAGTGTTTAGGAGCATCTCTGAAAACAGAAAAGTGGAGGTTTAGACATTTTATACTTTTGCCAAATTGTTATTTCTAAGTGAAATTGACTAATGGATTACTGTGAAGTAATCTGTGGTCACATAAAAATAAATAGGTTAGGGCTTCCCTGGTGGCGCAGTGGTTGACAGTCCGCCTGCCAATGCAAGGGACGCGGGTTCGTGCCCCGGTCTGGGAAGATCCCACATGCCGCGGAGCGGCTAGGCCCGTGAGCCATGGCCGCTGAGCCTGCGCGTCCGGAACCTGTGCTCCGCAACGGGAGAGGCCACAACAGTGAGAGGCCGCGTACCGCAAAATAGATAAATAAATAAATAAATAGGTTAACTCCTCTGTATTTGTTTTGACTGGTGATTTATTTTGGAGACTAGCTATAGTATTAACTACAAGAAGACACTTTAGTTTATGGTCCATCTTTAATTCTGTCCAGAATCATTATGGAAACATCTCAAGGGTCTCCTTTTTATTTCTATACAGTCAAGCTTGATCTCGAAGGACGACTGTGGTAGGCAGAATTCTAAAGACGGCCCACTGAGATTTCTGTCGCTGGTTATTCAATCAAATGTTAATGTAGATAGCACCGTGAAGGGATTTTGCAGATGTAAAATCCTGATCTAATCACGTGAGCCCTTTAAAGCCAAGTTTTCTCTGACTAGTAGCAGAAGGGAAAAATCAAAGTCAAGACTAAGGATCTGACATGCTTTTAAGATGGAGAGCCATAGGGCAAGGACCAAAGCAAAGAGGAACTTGGTATGACCTCCCAGCTGACAGTCAACAAGAAAACGTTGAAGACTTCAGTCCTACAATCACAAGGAACTGAATTTGGCCAATAATCTGAATGAGATTGAAAGCAAAGTTTTCCCCTGATACTCCAGATAAGAGCTCAGCGTATTTGTCACCTTGTGAAAACTCTACTGAGCATTGTAGGTAGGACTTCTGACCCACAGACAGAGCTACTAGATAGATGTTATTTTAAACTGCGAAGTTTGTGGTAATTTGTTATGAAGCCATAAAAAATAAAACAACAGTGTTTCAACAGTTAGATCAGAAGATTGTTCTGTCAATTCTGAGGTTATGTAAGGACTCAGTTTTCCACCTGTGACTTATCCCTGTTATCTACTCATCCTTGCTTGGATGTGATTAGCACTTTTTTTTTTTTAATCTTTCCTGGTCCACTGGTTAGTGCTCTTGCAGCAGATAATAACATAAATGATAAAGGACAGTATTTACATTGTGTTTTCCAAAGTGGAAGCTGCAAACTACCGGTAGTATCTACTAACATGGTTTTAGATGGTTCCCATACCCAGCATTAATTAACACTGAGTCTCAAGTTGAAAGGTTATTCACTTTTCAACTCTTCCAATCGTTCTGATTCAATAAAGGAGAAAGCCTTTGTTTGGTCCTAATATGATTTAACACCTAACACTGACAAGTTTCCCTTTTTAGAGCATGCCTCAGGTGGAGAGCTCTCCACAGTTATAGTAACTTTTTAGAGATTAACATCATATATATATATATATATATATATATATATATATATATATATATATATATAGGCAGTACACGGGCCTCTCACCGCTGTGGCCTTTCTCGTTGCGGAGCACAGGCTCCGGACGCGCAGGCTCAGCGGCCATAGCTCACAGGACCAGCCGCTCCGCGGCACGTGGGATCTTCCCAGACCAGGGCAGGAACCCGTGTCCCCTGCATCGGCAGGAGGACTCTCAACCACTGCGCCACCAGGGAAGCCCAAACATCATATATTTCATTGTATTACTTTCTGTTTATATTTCTGGCAAGCTATATGCACTTTCTTTCATATTTTGATATCTCTGGAATCAGGATGTGTCTCACAATCTTTTGGCTTTTGCCGCCTCAAGCTGCACTCTTGTCCCATGGAGCAGAGCGAAGCAGCTCTAAAATATCTACTCAGCAACCCCTTCCTAACTCTTCTCTCCGGCCCAGCCCATCCAGTCTCTTTGTCCTGTTCTTCTCTATCCCAAACCCAAGCTGGGAGTCCCTGGATCGAAAACTCAGAAATCTTACACTGGACAAGCCTACTGCAAGGAAAAGTGGATTTATTTGGGCCATGACCCAGTGTTAATATTCATCAGCTATGGACACAGAACAAACTATTTTTTTAAGTTGGGTAGGAAATAGTTAGGAAACTCATCCAGGGCAAAGGGGAAATCTAAATGAGCACTTTCATTAAATGGAAAATAAAACTTATTAGAAGGCACTGTGCAATTCAGTTCAAAAAATTTTTTTTCTTGGTGGTACAAAACATAAGGGTGTATCTTATAATGGTAACTACATTAGTCTCAACGAAATATGGTAAATATACTTAAGTTTAAGTAGAAATTAAGTGAAAAAAGCACAGGTGTATGAAATTATGAAGGTAGGTAAGTAAATGAGTGAAGTTTATAAAATACCTTCTGGCACAAGGAAGATTGAGTTCTGGCTCTGACTGCTAGAGGTGTCAGAGTAGCACATGAGCACTAACCTTAAAATTTTAAAAATGTAAGTTCATTGACATATATACACTACTGAATGTAAAATAGCTAGCTAGTGGGAAGCAGCCACTTTGCACAGGGAGATCAGCTCGGTGCTTTGTGACCACCTAGAGGGGTCGGATAGAGAGGGTGGGAGGGAGGCTCAAGAGGGAGGGGATATGGGGATATATGTATACATATAGCTGATTCACTTTGTTGTACAGAAGAAACTAATACAACATTGTAAAGCAATTATACTCCAATAAAGATGTGGAAAAAAAAAAGAAAAGCAAGTCCAGGCTGTAGGCTTCCTTGAAAGTAAAGACACTTCTGACATTCAGTCTCCCATTCCTGGGTAGAGAATCACAGGCTCTACCTATTTTCAGAGTGGTGGTGGATTTAAGGAGAGGCTCCTGTTTTTCTGTGATTGTTTGCTTGGAAAAACAGTAATGACCCACCCCACCCCACCCCCCAATCCCTGTGAGACTTGCATCAAAATTTCAGCTCCTTCTTTATAGCACAAGTAATAAGTAGAGTTTCATTTAGGATGGAGCGAGTTGTCCCAACAGTCATTGACTTATCTTGAACATTATCTTTACTTCCTGAGATGGAAGGCACCACACAAATCATAAGACCAGACTGAAGCAGCATTCTGAAAATGAGCAGATGTGAGCCATAAACTTGAAGCCAGAGCAGAGATTACCTTTTTAGTGGATGTTTTCTTTTCATCTTTGTATCCATTTCCTCCACTTCATATCTCCTTCCAAGTGGGGTGCTCTGAGTCATTGTCAGACAGCAGTGCTCTTCAGAGAAGCAAGATCAACTGCATACGCCTGCTGACCTGCTCTGGGGAGAGAAAAGGCATGGATGTGTTTCTTCCTTCATTCTACACTTCTGTATGGTAAAGCAAAGTTCAAAAAGCAAACTGTGCCATTGGAAAGTGTATCACGTAGAGTTCCATCAAGGAAGTAGAATCACCATGAGTGCTACAGAATGAGAAATTTATTATGAGGACTAGACCTTACACAACTGTAGGAGCTGGGAATCTTTAGAAGGATGCTGCTTCTGCATCTGCCTGAAGTCACTTGGGGCAGTAGGGTCAGCAGGCGGAAGGAGATACTGGATGTGATTCAAGAAAGGGAGAAAACTAGAACCTGGGAGGACAGATTGGAGCTAGCAGATCAGCAACAATGTGCACAAGCTGCAGTGTTCCTGGTGCCCTGCACCAACGCTTAGAACAGAGTGACTGCTCCTTCACTTGTGCCTTCCAAATTCTGTGCAAAATTCTCTTGGCAGCATCCCTAACCCGGTACCATGCAGGCAAAGAGATTCTGGGAAAAATAGTTCCAACCTCGCTAAATTGACAAGGTAGAAAAAACACTACAGTAAAGTAGGATCCAACTGCTGTCAAAGGTCATAGAGCAGAGATAAGCCTAGAAAAGGCCTCCAGGACATATAGCCTTATCTTTCATTTAAAACACACACACACACACACACACACACATCCCATTACCAACTGACTTTCAACATTTATGCCTAAAAGCTAGACTGAGACATTGTTTAAGATCTTCAATCAAATTCCCAGGACTGACCCCAGAGCTAAATGGCAGAATAGTCTAGCCATACTGAGGTACTGGAAAATAGCCAGCCCTCCCCATAGGTACTCAGAGCAAAACAACTCTCCTGGGTTGGCTGCATACAGAACAGATGATGGCAGGATAAAAAAAACTGATATTGGGTTTAAAAAAATGGCAAGACAGGGATGAGCAGAAGGAACAATTTAAGGAGATACTTTAAAAAATGAAGAATTTCAAAAGGAGCTAGGAGAAAACTTATAGAATATTTCATCATCCTCAGACTTGCCCAGATGGAAAGCACCTGAAAATCTATGGTATTCTTTGCAATGTATTATGAAATGCTGATATATTTAACTTCATATGAACTGAGAACAATTTTGCTAGAAGAAAAATATACTGTACGCATGCAATATGAAGTCTCAACCACAAACTTATATGAACAGTGGTTCTCAAACTTGCTCAGGTGGAAAGCACCTGTAAGTCGTGGTATTCTTTTTGGAATAGCATAAATATTGATAGATTTTTAAAACCATGTGAACTGAGAACAGTTTTGCCTAAAGACATAAAGAGACTCACAGACATAGAAAACAAACTTATGGTTACCAGGGGAAATGGGGGGAGGGATAAATTAGGAGTTTGGGATTAACATATACATACTACTATATATAAAACAGGTAACCGACTAGGACCTACTGTATAGCACAGAGAACTATACTCAATATTTTGTAATAACCTATAAGAGAAAGAATCTGAAAAAGAATATAAATACACACACACATATATATATAACTGAATCACTGTGCTGTACACCTGAAACTAACATGACACTGTAAACTAACTATGCTTCAAAAAAAAGTTTTAATCCTAAGAAAAAAGACAGTATGACTATATATGTACTGCGTACAATCACTAGCATGAGCACAGGTCTTCAAAACTGAAATAATTCATTGTTTCCAAATATTTCAAATGAAGATCATTCACTTCTTGTTCATATGTGTTTTTCATCTGCTAGTCCAAGCAGCCATAAAAGGGAAAAAAGATTTAAGAAAAAAATTAGAGGTAAAGACTTTTAAATTGAGAAAACATCTCTATTCAGTAATTTTTTTTTTGAGAATTGGAAAAAGCCAGACAATTACCCCATTTCAACATCCAAAAACTTTAGTCACATAGGTAAAGCGTCCATATTCCAAAGGATCTTGGTTTGAAAACCACCAGTCAGACCAAACACCATAATATACAGATGAGGAAAGTGGCCTAGAGAAATTGTGACTTGCCTAAGGTCATACAAATTATTGGTGACAAACTTGGGCCTAAAAATCATGTCTCAACTCCTAGTCCTGTGCTTTTTCCGCAGTAGCCTGGATCTAATTTAACCACCCACTGGGAATCAGGTGGTTTCTTTTAAGGAGGTGCTGGAAAAAGACTCTGAAGAAGAAGGTCTATGGAATATCCAGGCAGGCTCTGCTAGCAGCGTACCAGCCTCAAACTTAAAAACACTCTTCAGATTCCAGAGAAATACGGTCGATTGAGCACGGGTGTTAAACTGCACTCAATCCCCCCCTCACCCCCAGAATCACACAGAAGTCATTGCAGGAATACAAAAACAGGAAACCCTCCCTGATTAATATCAGCTGTAGAAAGAAAGGAAGGACACCATCTACAACAGCAGTCCCCAACCTTTTTGGCACTAGGGACCAGTTTCATGGAAGACAATTTTTCCACGGGAGCGGGGAAGGGATGGTTCAGGAGGTAATGCAAGCGATGCGGAGCAGTAGATGAAGCTTCGCTCGCTCACCTGCCGCTCACCTCCTGCTGTGTGGCCCAGTTCCTAACAGGCCACAGACTGACAGCGGTCTGCAGCCCAGGGATTGGAGACCCCTGATCTACAAGACAGATAACATGAGATCATATCTCTAAGAAACATAGCAGAATAGATCAGCTTGATGGAAGAGTCAATTCATAACATGTGAAAAAGTAGAGAGACCTGCTTACAACTCTTTTAAGACCCATGATCTTGCCCCTTACAGAAAACGTTTGCCAACTCTTGTCCTAATAAGTTGTAATGTTACAGTGTATAGTATTTTCATCAGAAAGGTAAATAAGTTTTATAGCATGCTTTGATTCTGATCATTTGAGAAGTGGCTCCCTGGCTTACTGTGTTGAGGAAGGTTCTGGGACTGTAAATCCCTGGAAAACTGGTTTGCTTTCAATTACTGATTTTTACCATGTGTGTAGGAGGGAGACTCCCTGACACATACTATGAATTTGCTAATCACACTTTGGATCAGCGGGAAAGGCTATGGCATTATTTACAGACCATGTTTTCTTAAGTTTAATCTCTGTGTACTTCCCCAAATTTTTCTTAGCTATGATCACCAAATGGTTATCGTGTATTTCCATACTTGTGTCCTATTCATGCATCTTGGTTGCACGTTATTGTTAATGTCAAATAGGTACGTTCCCACTTTATTTACTAATGATCCTACTAGTTGTATAACTTTGGGCAAGTTACTGAACCTGTCTAAGCCTAGCTTCCTAATCTGTAAAATGGGGATAATTATAAGGTCTACTTCATAAGATTTGTGGAAGTATTAGACGAATTAATCCGTATGAAGCAGTGATTGCAGGACTGGCAATGATAAGTATACGATAAATGTGAACCATTATTATTATTATTATTACTCTTATTTCCCTTTTATGCATGAGATAATTTACCCAAGGTCACATTGCTAGTAAATAACAGAAGAGGAATTTGAGCCAAGCATTTAACAGGGTTATCACTGGGTGGTGGAAAAGAAGGTCATTTTAATTTTCTTCTTTGTGCTAATAGTAGACACGTAGTACTTAAATCAGAAAATAAAAACTTTTACAGATGTTATATAAAAAAATTAAAGAATTAAAAAATTAAAATGTAGAAACTGTCACATGTGACATCCCAGATTGTTTACCTGATCATCACCTCATTGCATTTCCCTTCAGCCTGATAATAACTAAACTTTCTATAGTGATTTAAAATGTACAAAGTACTCTCAAAAACATTATCTCATTTAATCAGCAAAGGAATATTTGGGGCTTATATTATTACTGCTATCATGATGCCTATTTCATACATGAGTCAAATTAGGTTTATAGAAATTCAAGGTCATTGTGTTTTCCCTCCAAGTATGTTCTGATTTCTGCTTGATCACTGGGTTATGTATCCTTGCATCACCGGGACCTTTGCCAGGTATGTGCTGATAGTCTGACTGATCCATCTCTTCCTAGACCAGACCCTTGATTTCTCTGCCAAGACATGATATTCCCAGGCCTCATTCCTATCTAAAGTTTGCACCCCTTTGACTACATGGCCCTAGCTCAGATACACAGATTGGTTTTAGATACGTCAAATACAGAAATTTCTTTCAGTTAAACATTGTTCTTCCCTGAGAAAACATTAACTAGCCTTTGGGGATCAGCTATGACGTACGATATACTTTGTGTGAGTTTTAGTTAGAGCCAAATTAGGAAATAGTTGGGAAAAATGTGAACACTAAACACATATAAGACAATATTATTATGTTGTGTGTAAACATCTCCTCACTGTGTGGCCATCCAGAGAAGGGAGAAGGTTAAATAGGCACTTCATGCCCCAGTGAAACTTTTATGGAAGGAATATTGTTAATACAGTTTCATGCTATGAAAAAGCATTAATACTCTCTGATCCAGCAGTTCCACTCCTAGGAATTATATTATATCCTTTAGATTCTAATAAATCACATAAACAAAGGTTTATGTGCAATGATGTTCATCGCTGTTATTTATAACAGCTAAAAATTATAAGCAACTTATATGCAAAACAAAACACTACTAAATAAAATATGGCGCATTCATGTGATGGAATTCTATGTAGCCATTAAAGTCATGTTATCAGAAACAATTTAAAAACATGGGAACTTTTCATCATTTATTATTTAATGAAAAAGTTTACAAAGCAATATTTGCAATGTGTTTATTTTGTTTCTATGGGCATAGAAAATAGACTGGAAGAATACAGACTAAAAGGTTAACTCTGGGTAGCCATAAATGATAATATTATTATGAGTAATTTAAATTACGTATTTGTGCTTTTTAAAAATCATTGTTTGCGGGCTTCCCTGGTGGCGCAATGGTTGACAGTCCGCCTGACAATGCAAGGGACACGGGTTCGTGCCCCGGTCCGGGAAGATCCCACATGCCGCGGAGCGGCTAGGCCCGTGAGCCATGGCCGCTGAGCCTGCGCGTCCGGAGCCTGCGCGTCCGGAGCCTGCACGTCCGGATCCTGTGCTCTGCAACGGGAGAGGCCACAACAGTGAGAGGCCCGCGTACAGCAAAAAAAAAAAAAAAAAAAAAATTATAAAAATCATTGTTTGCAATAAATGTTACATTGTAATCAGAAAAAGATATTCATAAAAAGAAAAGTAGAGCAAAGATGATAAAGATGTTATCCATTTAGTTTATGCCCCAAGACTAATTTTAAATGAAAGATTTCCTTAAAGAATTCTTCTTGTACATGTTGAGGGGGAAAAATTTACTTCCAGCCCACAGCTTTAACAACATTTCACTGGATGCATACAGCTATCTAAAATGAGAGAAGAAAATAAGAGCTATAGATCTCAAATTTCAATTTTATTTAATTTTTCACTTCTGAGCTGCACACTTATGATATAAAATCACACATTTTACATTAGTTTTGTTTTGTTTTTGTTGTTTTTGTTTTGGCTCTGTTGGGTCTTTGTTGTTGCACTTGGGCTTTCTCTAGTTGTGGCGAGCGGGGGCTACTACTCTTCGTTGCCTTGTGTGGGCTTCTCATTGCGGTGGCTTCTCTTGATGCAGAGCATGGGCTCTAAGCACACAGGCTTTGGTAGTTGTGGTGCACGGGCTCGGTAGTTGTGGTGCACGGGCTCAGTAGTTGTGGCACATGGGCTTAGTTGCTCTGCAGCATGTGGCATCTTCCCGGACCAGGGCTCGAACATGTGCCCCTGCATTGGCAGGTGGATTCTTAACCACTGCACCACCAGGGAAGTCCCTACATGAATTTCAAAAGCCATAAAAATTACTAATCAGCCTGGCTGACCAGGTTTTTTGTTTTCGTTTTTTGTCACCTGTTGCCCCATATCCATAACCAATTGTTACTACTGTTCAGCATTACACAGACTCTCAGGCTCCCAAGGGCTTGTGGAAAAAAACTATTACTACACCGTTTTGGAAAAATTACCTCTTTGTAATGTATTAATCTCAGTTTTGTTATTTCTTACTATAAATTAAGTTCCATGTGATACCTATTTATACTCCATACCTCTTTTGTCCTTGTAACTTTCCAGATGTTTCCCCCAGCCATTGAATATTTGTGTGTTTTAGAAATTACCCATGAATAGAGTCATCTTCCTAATATAATTGAAATTTATCCTCATCCATTTGTGTTATTTTTCTAATCTTTTTAATGTATCATCTGCTAATTCCTCTTCTAGCTCCTTAATAATGTTGTTAAACAAGACTAGCCTTTGCATCAACCACACCTTTAGACAACTCCCTATATCCAACACATCGTCATTTATCATTGCTGATATTTACGTTCCTGGAGCCAGTTTTTATACCTGTTAGTAGTCTTATTTCAGCCAACCTGACTTAGTTTCATAAGTAATTCCATGAGATAGTATATAAAGGAATGTACAGTAGTACAATTTTATATAATTTTCACTGTATTCAATTTTCCATTGATTTTGTCATTTTACCTAAAATGGTTTACTTTAAATGAAACGTGACATTGGTATGTCTAAAGCCAAATGCAATATTTTCCTCCCCAAAGCTCTGAGCCCTCCTCATTCTGAGTTTCTTTTTTTTTTTTTTTTTTTTTGGTCATCACTAGTTAGCTAATTGTATAAGACATTATCTTTGATCGTTCTCTTTTTTGGCTCCTGTTATATCTGTCACAGCATCTAATCCTTCTGCCGTTACTCCAATATTGGGACTTTGCTAATGCTGGTCTCTCTATAGTGCCCTCCCTGCCTCTCTTTCCTCACCAACAATGTTAGAATAATTCCTCAAGGTTCTTTACTTATTTAATCTGGTAAACCTTCCCAAACCACCCATCTATCTTGTTCTGCTGCTTTTGCACCCATCTCCAACCCCTGCAGAAGTAATCACTTCCTCTGTGTGTTCCCCAAGCTCCAGATATTGTTATGTAAACTCACAAAATAAAATGGAATAAATGTGTAGAATTCGGAATGACAGATAATGCCCAAATCATCTATATTTGATTTTGTTCTCCATCAAAACACTTCAAGCAACACAAAAGAAATGATGCTGTGAAGATTTGACTCAGGACCACAGAACTTCTCCATTGTGCTTCTTGCCTCTACTTCATGCTAGGGATAAGAAGAGTTACAACTTAAACCGACTAAAATCAAAATTCTGGGAAGAATGGCTCTGGCCCATTTAATTTTGCTATCTTCCTTATATACCAGGTAATGTAAGTTGTGAGTTCAAAGGCTTTCGCTCCTGTGTGGCTGAAAGTAACATCCTGATTAAACGGATCAATTAGGAAGAGGGTTTATTTTTTTAATTGACCCCTAAATTTGTGCCTAACATTGTACTATAAATGCTAGAGAAGTATTTTTCAAATTGTGTGTTGAGACCCATAAGGAAACCAATTTAGAGTCATAAAAATCCATTTGGTGGGTCACAACTAGCATGTCTTTTTAAAGAAAATGAAATAGAATAGAATAAAATAGAAAACATCAGAGTGCATTATTTACGTACATATTGGATGCCAAAGTAAAATGTATTTTTTTTCTGTGGTTTCAGTAAAAAATATTGAATAATACAGTGCTAGAAGATACAAAAAAATACATGTTTCTTACTTCTAATATGTTTGAAACTTGTACAGATGAAACAATAATTTTATGACAATATCTGACTCAATTCTGTTTTACGTGATAGATGTGGCTTGGAGCTTTCGTAGGTGAGTTGGTAACATGGTTGGTGGCACTGAAGATGAGTAGCATTTGGATGCTGTGTAGGTAGAGATAATTTTATAAAACAACCATCAGCTCAGCCAATGATTTAATGGAGCAGATAAGACATTTACAGAAAGACTCCAAAACAAGATTTGCTAAAATTGATTATATGAGTAAGTGACTTTTTTATACATGTACTATAATAAAACATGACCACTCTGCCCCCTCACCAACTGGCCAGCTCCCTCCTGCTCTAAATCTCAGCTTAGACCTACTTCCCCTTCTCCAATGGCGCCCCTGTATTTTCCCATTGTCTGATGCCATGCTTAGCACACAGGTTTGCTTTTCCATGCCCCCTACTTAATTGTCAACTCCATGATGACAGGAATTGAACCCATCTTGTTCCCTTTTTCTATCCCTGAGTCTAGCAGAGTCAGACACAGAGTCAGCACTCCATAAATACTAGCTGAACAAATAATATCCAAAGTGACTCTAGGTTATTATTTGAAAATGTTATCAATTCCTTTGCATTTAATGGTAGTTACCATTAGGGAGTTAGGAGTTGGGTAATGAAGAAGGATTTTTCACTCCTTACAAGTATGTATTATCTAAAAAATTTCTACAAACAGGTAATATTTTATAATTTAAAAACAATAATAGTTTTTTATTTTAAATAAAACTGGATTGAACTGGGGAATAAAAGAAAGCTTGATAGAAATCCAGCCAATGCAGACTTCTCTCTCTCTTCTTGTGAAAGGTTCTCTTTGGAGAAGGACTAGCCCATTGTCTTAGGCATTGCTCTGTCCTCCCAAGCATCTCTTCCTTCTTCCGGTGGATGTTTGGTATTTTTAACTTTTAAAATTACATTAAAAAATTTCTCAACCTGAGAAGCATGATAATCTTACATCAAAAGCATTGATTTGGGCTTCCCTGGTGGCGCAGTGGTTGAGAGTCCGCCTGCCGATGCAGGGGAGACAGATTCGTGCCCTCGTCCGGGAAGATCCCACTTGCTGCGGAGCGGCTGGGCCCGTGAGCCATGGCCGCTGAGCCTGTGCGTCTGGAGCCTGTGCTCCGCAACGGGAGAGGCCACAACAGTGAGAGGCCCGCGTACCGCAAAAAAAAAAAAAAAAAAAAAAGCATTGATTTATCTACTCCTTGCATATGAAAGGGATGCATATGTATAAGCTGTGGTAGAAATTATCACTGGTGAAATTAAAATCACCATACAACTCTGAAATAACAGATTAAAAATAATCAAAATGAATCATTTAATGGAATAATAATGAAAATAAGATCACATGTATATTTCCTATTTTATAGCAGTAGCTTTCTTTTAAATCTATTTTGGGGTCAAAAACTTTTAGAGAAGTAGATATAAGCTCCAGGAAAATGTCTATAAGGACATTCACACTCAGTTCTGAATGTGATTTCAGAGAAGGTCCCCAAACCAGCCATGGATGCCAGAATAAGGACCTTTGCTTTCCAATTTACACAGTGTTGTTCACGTACATAATCTCATATATCCATGCAAACTTCCTACAGTTAGGTCAGGCCAGTTATCAATATTACAAATGGGGAAACCAAGCATTTCAAGTGATTTAAAATGATTTCTCCCTTTCCACTCACACCCCCGCCCCTGCATCACACAGCTGGTAGCAGAACCAAGCTAGATTACAGGTTTATATTATAATTTCGTACTTTTTCCCTAAAGATATTTAATATAAACTCACATAAATAAAAATTTACAAAATGCCTTTTATAGCCGTATTTTGCAGGAATTTCATATGTATATTTTCCTAATGTGAAAACAATGAAGTGGTCATAGTTCAGCATCATTCTTGAGACTGACCATACACACAACACCTGCTCTCGAGCCCCCGCCAGCTTGGCAAGCCAGAGCAGGAGAGAAAGCTCCAAGTCCACCACATGGCAGACCACCATCCTCTCTCCAGGCTAACAGGCCGTTCTGCTAATGGGCTTTTGTATTTTGTAATTAAATAAAGGAGCAATGTAATGCATGCCTATCTCTTCACTTGATGGAATTCTGGTCTCTTGAGCTCCTTAAGGTATGTGTGTCATAAATAAGTTGCTGATATACTTTAAATGCTTGTAGATTTGTTGGGTGGTGGGGAGGGACAGTTTGTTTTCCTTTTGGGAAAAGCTAGGAAATTCAAGGAAAGGACTTTAAGTAGTATTTTTGATTTTTTAAAAAGGAATAGCACGTGCTAATGCTTTGGTTTCCCTTGATTTCTGCTTTGACAGTTCCTCATGCAAGTACCAATATTGCTGCATCATTATGACTGATGATCATTTGTGGAGTAAACAAAAAACAGTGTCCCAGGATGCACCACTTCCAGAAGATCTTCTGTCTCTGGAGCCAGTTGCCACATTGTAAACGTGACAACATATGAATTGATGATAGCATCTGCTTAATATGGCTTTTGTCCACATGTCACAACTGTAATGTCATTAAATGAGACTTTTTTTATTTGCTCTGGTCTAGTTTTTTCATTTCCTACTCTCCAAACTCAGTTTAATTTAATCAACATTGACTGAAAAGCTATCAGTTTTAATGGTGCTACCTTTTTTTTATCTTTGATGTTTAAGAAACATGCAAACCAAATGTTGTCTTAATCTAAAATAGATTTCGTGACATCACATTAATATACCAAGATTGTGTCTGATATTTGTTAAAAATTAAGAACTTCCACTTGATAGGACTGCTCTATCTAGGAGGTGCTTAATAAATATTAACTAATATTCCTGAGATACCTTTTTATGCAGATGGGCAAAGTCAATAAAGTAATAAAGTCTGGATTTATGCTGAATGTCTTAAGCACTCAATTATTTTATGAAATAACTAATTAAGCTAATTATTTCATTTGAATTAAAAATAATTTTTAATCCTAGAGATAAATGACAAATAATTCAATAAGACAGTATTCTCATCTTTTCACCAGTAAATTTAGCAAAAATTATGAGACCTACTAAGGGAAAACAGGTAGTCTACCTATAACAGAAGAAAAATTATTGACCTATTAACAATTTAGCAAGGCATCTTTATTAAGTTAGAGTATTCTATAGTCAAGACAAAATGAAGATAGCTTAGTCTGTCCTCCAATACTCATTTATGCCAAACAGACTTCCAAATTAATTCCATTTATGCTTTGCATAGTTTTTAAGTGGCAGTACTTGTACCTCTTTTAATGTTGTCTACATCAAATTTGTACATTAAAGGGGAGCAGAATATGCCTCTTTGGCATAAGAATTATTTTAGGCTGATTATTTTTAAGTAACATCAGACACAGGAGAAGCTCTGAAAACTGAGTGGAAGTTACCCCTTCATAAGACACGTAGATAAGGGAAATCTCCATTTGTAAGGGCATTTCCCTCCTTGTACCAAGAAGAGGGGGATGACTAAATCTCTAGAAACTCTTATCAACAGAGAAGGCAGAGATTTAAATCTGCTTAACAACCAGACCCTTATTTACTGTGCTTTGCCTGATAACCTCCCATACCCGGCTCCCCACCCCCGCCCCCACCCACCCCCACCCCGACCAACCTCTTTCTTTTCTCTTCAGCTGGAGATGGTATTTAAGGTGGTGGTTTGGCCATTTGGTGGAGTTACTCATTTTTCCTGGGTATCTCCCATGTATATAGGAGGTATACATGTTATTAACCTTCTCTTTGTTTTTCTCCTGTTAATCTTCTATTATAGGGAGGGTCTCAACCAAGAACCTAGAAGGGCAGAGGGAAAATTATTTTTCCTCATTTACAACCTCATCTATCAATTGATATCTAAAAAAATTTTTAATACAGTTTATATCACCTGAAACGAATATAATACTGTAAATCAACTACACTTCAATGAAAATAAATTTAAAAGTAAATAAATAAATATAGTTTATAGTTCAATCATAATCAATACATGATTATAAGCTCTTATTTTTGAATCTATCCTCCTCAAGATGAAGAATAAGGTCTTATTCATGCCCAGGAACACCACAGAACCCAGCACTCTAGCACACCTGGGGTGTTCAACAAAAATTTGTCTCTATGGCGATAGTTCTATAGCTACACTGCTCTCCACAGGAGAGTTAGAACCCCTAAGTGTATGGCCAATATTGCCCTCTAGTGGTTAGCATGCCTAGGTGAGTCTTGGTACTATTGGTTTCACCTGAGGTTCCTATTAGACCATTCTTTGCTATGAGTTGTATTTGATAGACTGCTGAGAATTTTTTTGGCAAGGCGAGATCCTTCTCATATTGGAACAGAAGCCTAAATAAAGTATGTAGGACATGATTTGAAGGAGCAAATTGGTTACATCTTTGTAATAGTATCATGTTTTAATATGCACTTTGACAGTAATCTTGTATTTCATGCAAAGACTCTAATTGGATTGAAATGATGTGTTTCAAAGGAGTTTTTGAGGCACCGTGGTAAGGGGGCTTAAAAAAGTCTACCAGAGCTATCAAAATCTACTGTATATGTTAATACTGCCTTTACTTACATAACTTGCAAATGAACATTGTCACTGTGAGAGCAGCTCAATCTAGAGCCATCTTCACTTTCTTTCTCTCTGTTTTTAGTGTATAAGGGAGAAGGACCATCATTTTTCCACTACATTCTCACTCATAACCAGTGATTAGCATGGCTCTTGTATGATCACTTCTCCTCACAACTCCCAGAAAAAAAGTGACAGGGTGTTTGTTACTGGATCAGAGGACGAGGGCTGAATGGATGGCTAGCCACAAACCCTAAAAAAACATAGAAATGCGATTCCTGTCCATGATGTCCCCAAGCATTTCCCTCCCTTCTTCACATTGTCTATCCCCCATAGCATGCAAATCTACATGGAGCAGCACAGCTGAGATTTATCTCAGTGGATCCCGCTCACTGCTTGCATGGTGGGAAAACGGACTGAATGCCTTTCAGGTTAGCATTTGCTTTGTGAAGAGTCAGGATGAAACCAAAGTTATTACTGATCCAAAAATGAAAAGGTGAAAGAAAGGGCAAAAACATAGTTTTGTCATTAATAAAACTAAGAGTGCTTGCACATGTACAGGGTACAATACTATTAACAACACTGGCAAGAATTTGGCATGGAGATATGTCCCTGGCAAATAGTTTGTGCCCTCCAGCTGCACTAGGCATAACTCAGGAGAATCTAATTTGCATTACTCAGCATTAGACCTGGAAAGACCTAGCTCATCCATCAATGGTCCAGACACCAGCAGCATTTGAGGTGTAATTTAAAGTTGATGAACATTTGCTGTTTAGGACTAAGTCTATTTTCTCTTTACACAAAAGAATCTGCACCTGTCTATTGCAGTCAGGGCCAACTGTGGGTAAAACTCTAATTTGTTCATAATCTAGACTTCTAGAGCAATAATGCCCTCTTGGGTCACTCCTTGTTCCCCTTGGTGGGTGGCCGCCTGGCTTCCCTGGGCCTCCTGATGGGCCCTACATATTCATGCAATGTTTTGTACTTGATACCTCTTTGCTTCCCTGCCTCATTCATTCACCCACTTGCCCTGTTCCATTCTCTAATACACTCCCATCAAGTCACGTATTCTGATTTTCAAGGACTTTCCCATCATTAGGTGATAAATAATGGTGATGAGCTAATCAAATTAAATATTCAATTATTACTTAAGTAATTTCTACAGGCTGCATAATTCTCTAGCCCAGGCAAGAGATCCGCAGCTGCCCAAGACCCTGAAAGGGCAAATGTCAAAAATGGAAATTTCAGGGCTTCCCTGGTGGCGCAGTGGTTGAGGTTCCACCTGCTGATGCAGGGGACACGGGTTCGTGCCCCGGTCCAGGAGGATCCCACATGCCGTGGAGCGGCTGGGCCCGTGAGCCACGGCCGCTGAGCCTGTGCTCTGCAACGGGAGAGGCCACAACAGTGAGAGGCCCACGTACCGAAAAAAAAAAAAAAAAAGGAAATTTCAAGTAAAACCTCATGGAGGAGATATTTTTCAGCAAATAGACATATTGGATCTCTCACATCATGCCTAGTTTTACCCTACTTAACTATGGCACTTGGATAACTGTAGGAGAGCTGTGACCACTTATAACAAAGACTCAACAAAAGGTTCTCTTTGAACCTTGGCTAAAATGTAAGGCATAGCAAAATACAAAGCAAAATCTAAATGTAATATTACTCTACATACAAAGTGGCTAAAATTTTTATAAGTTAGATGACAACAACTGCTGGAGAGCATGTGGAAAAATTTGGTCTCATATACTGGAGTATAAATGGGTACAACAATTTTAGTTGGCAGAATCTTCTAAAGCACAACAATGTATATCTAGCAATTCCACTCTCAAGTAGATTCACAAATAACCTATCTATGTTCACGCAAAGATACATACTAGAATGTTCAGAACAGCACTAATTGTAATAGCTAAAAACTGAAACTGCCTACATGGCCATCAACAGTAGAAGGGATAAAATGTGTTTTATATCCTCACAGTGCAATTCTATACAGCAATTAGAATGAATGAACTAAAACTACACACAGTAATTTGAGTGTATCTCGAAAACAATGTTGAAAGAAAAAAGAGGATACACTGTATAATTCTATTTATACACAAGTACAAATACAGTTAAAACTAAATTATGCTGTTAAAAGGCAGGATAGTAATTGAAAGGAGGTACAAGAGGGTACGAGAGGAGCTTTGTGGTGCTGGTTCTATTCTGTTTCTTGAGTATGTTCCTTCTGTAAAAATGTATCAAGTGACATATTTAGGATAACATGTACCATTCTCTAAGTACATTGCATTTCAACTAACAGTCTTAAAAATATAAGCCATAACTGTGCATATTGAGTCCTCTAAAAGATTAGGGATGTTATCCAAAATAATGAGTTACATTTAATTCCACTATGAGCCTGTTTGTAAATTTTTCTAAAGTCACCATTCTATTTATGAACAATAACTAACCTACTGATCAAGTTTCCCAGGATAATTCTCATTTTACATATTTTGCTCTTGGTCATGGATGTTCTAATTTGGGGTCTAGAAAATACAGGCCCTGTAATTATTATTCTTATATCCCAGTGGACAGGATTATGAATATTAGTGATTGTAAATCTAGCAACTTAAACTATTTTTCTGGAATATTTTCAAGTCAATGCCCACATGAAGCATATGCTTGTTTTTACAAAACAGAAGTACTCACGTATTCTTTCTCTTACCTTATTCTATATTACAATGATCCAGACAAAGAAAGAGTACAAAATGACAAAGAAATGTTTAAAGAAGTAATAAATAATGTTCCCAGATCAATGCTACTAACAATTAAGGTGGTAACATAAAGCATCTTGCCAAAACAATTAACAGCTAATCATGTCTGGTGATCTTCAAGTTGTCAATGGTAGTTAAAAAAATGATGAGTAAAAGTGTCAGATGAAGACCAAAGCCAGTGCCTGCAGGTGCTAAAGACAGGACTGGATGTTATCCCCAAACCTGGTCAGGCCGAACTTCCTCCAGTCAAATTAACCCACTACCTTATCATTTCATTCTCTTTAATACCTTTATTCATGTTATTCTGTCCAGAAATAAACACAATTGCAGCTCAAGAATACAATTTTTTGGTACTTCTACATACATTGCCTAAGAAAATGCTTTTATATTTACATGAGCAAGTTGAAGAAAGGCTATTCTCTGTCCAGTGGCATTGCCTCTACATGACTGATGTCACCCTCTACAGCCATTTCCTAGAGCACAACTTCTCAAACTTTAATGTATCTACCAGTAGCTTAGAGATTGTTAAAAGGCAGATTCCAACTCAGGAGCTCTGTCTTAGGTAGGGCCCCCAATTCTGCATTTCCAATGCAAGGCCTTGGCAAACTTGAAGTAATCACTGTGATCTAGGTTATTATGCATAATTCACAGTCAGAATTTCAGAAAAGTAATATAGTATTCCAAAGAAGAAATCGCAAGCAAAAGCATTTTGATATTGAATGGCTTTCAGGTTAGGTGACCATGTGGGGTAAACGGTAGGATGTTTTAATTATTAGAATGACTCCTGGCCAAACCAAACCAAATCATAATGCTGGGGGAGACTTTCTGAACAAATGTGCTCCCAGTGACACAAGAACATATTAAAATTGTCTGTACATGTTGTGCTTCATTTTGAACTCAGAGATTAAAGCATAGATAGAGAAGCTAAAAAGATATACAGGACTTGTATAATGAGGAAGATTTAATGCAACTGTATCCCAGACTAAATCAATAACTGGCAACCTAACTGAGCTAGATATTGAGAGAACATGATTTGCTTTTCCCTTTCTTTGCTTTAATGGATTCTCTTGCCATTGGATAATTCCAGATCTACAGATTTTATTTTAAAAGTTCCCCAAGACAAAACTCCATTTAAGAAGATAATGTGTATGCTGAATAACTCTGATACCTGAAACCTAAAATCATTTATTCTTGCAGGTAACTAAAACAATTTTTAAAAATCTCCTTCTTATTGGTTACCTTAACAAAACATCCTGCTCTATAATAAACAGTGTTCGAATCAGCTGAGCTTGACCGATGTCAGTGTTAATGTGTTCAGTGTGGTTATTTGGAAAAGAAATTAGAAGACATTAGTTAAATGGTCAAGCAAAGCACAGGGGACTCCAAGGAACATTGATAAAGTGGTAGTCATCATTGACAACCTCCTTTAATCTGCTTAACACCCACTTTTTAATCTTTTCTTGAGATCTTTTCTTTTACTGTTGCTAAATTTTTAAATAATTATGTCAAAAGTCGTATAAATTCTTTATCTACTCCACACTTCTAGAGGCTTGATCATTTTTCTCCTCCTGCAACTTTCACTCCACTTAATCTCTCTGTGTACTTCTCTCTCTCTCTCTCTCTCTCTCTCTCTCTCTCTCTCTCGCTCGCTCGCTCTCGCGCTCTCTTTCCCCACTTCCCTTTCAAATTACTGGGGTAAGTAAATGCCCTCAAATTGTGCCAGGAAATTGTTGACACCAAGATGTCACCTTAGAAAACAGAGCATTTCAGAGTAATCAGAACAAGCCAATCACATATTGACCTATTTATGATCTTTATTCTCTTTTACTCTCTAGGCATCGATCGAAAGATCAGAGAAAAAAAACAAGTTAGTATAGTTAAAACCACTGGTACCAAAGCACAGGTCAGAAGATGTTGATTTGGGGCCAACATAAAATTTACTTTCTTTGCTTAAACATCATGTGTATAGATATTGGCTGAATATTCTCTACAGGTGCAGGATACCATGGTGGTTAAAAGCACATAGTAAATTGCCAGGGTTCAGTTGCTCTGCCACTACCAACAGCGTGACTTTGGACACATTGTTTTGTGTTCTTCTGCTCTGGTTTTTCTGTTAGTAAAAGTGGGGTGATGACAGTGCCTCCCTCACAGGGATGTCACCAGGATGAAATGAGTGAATAGACTTACAGCACTTAGAATGGTGACAAGCATAGAGGAGCCACCGTTCTTGGGTCCCCATTCACTCAGAGATGACTTAGGGAAAATTTTTGTGTAAGTTTGGCTGAATCAAGCATAGGCATATCCATACTCAGTAAAATTAGGCAACCCAAAGAAATTGTGTTAATAATAGTTTTTATTGTTGGGGAAAATGGTAGAGGAACGGTTAAGGAAAAAAACTAGAAAACTGGTCTGGACCTGAGAAAGAATCCAAAGGAATAAAACTGGGAGGACTATGTAAATTTCTCTGATGGGGAAGGGGAGGGGGTGGATAAATAGAGATCATAGGCCTGGAGTCTCAGGTCTTTTTACCCCACCTTTTGCCTCCCTCCCTTGTCTCACTGCCAATTGTCTGATCCCCAAAACAGCACAGAACTCCTCCAGACCAGGGGGTACAAGTCCATCTCCTCAGTGTTATATCTAGGGATAAATTTGTGGTAGGGAAAGAATAGCTCTTTTCTTCTATCCCTGTTTGCATAGGAAGTTTTAAAGTTTGGGTCTTCCACCAAGAGGGAGGGTATATGGGGATATATGTATACGTATAGTTGATTCACTTTGTTATAAAGCAGAAACTAACACACCATTGTAAAGCAATTATACTCCAATAAAGATGTTTAAAAAATAAATAAATAAATTTTGCGTCTTCCAAGCATCTGGGGAGGAATGAGGGACAGGGTGTTAGTCCATAGGAAAGCCTTGATTTCGCTGGTCTCCATGGCAACAGGGGGATGACTGGTGGGCTGTGCCTGTAGCTGCCTCCTTCCCACTAAGCCTCTGAAGGAACTCTTGCCACTACCAGGTTGGCTGGGCTGAGGGAGTCAGAATGTACAATAATAATTATTTCAAATTTTACAAGATTTTGCTACTGGAAAGGGATTGCCCCTTTGTAACTTGTAAGACTAGTTTTTAACTTTTGGAAACTGACTACTTTGTACAATCCGTATGCTAACTTGGGTTGTCTTGGACTTATGCTAACTTGTATGTGCAATCTGTATGCTAACTTGGGGCACTGGACTTTCCAAAGTGCTTAAACAAGGCTTCAAGCCAATCTTCTAGTCTTATGGGACAAGGCAACCCAAGTCAGCATATGGATTGTACATACATTAGTAGTCAAAAAAACATTATTTATGAAAGTAGTGGGTGACTTGAGTGCCTATGTTTTTATGTAGAAAAACACAGTGGTTCTCATAATTATTCAAGTGGCAGGGCACCTGGTAGTATAGGAGCTTTTTATGAAATATCAGAAAATTGTGATTTATTTATTTTAAAATAACAGTATAATTTAGAATAAAAGCAGATGCCATTTAACATTAGATTTTAACATGAACAAGTGGTACCAGGTGGCAAAGGTTTAACAAACTTAAAACTGAAAATATTATACCCATTAACTTAATTTGCTGTAACCTCAGATGGTAAAAGACTGCCATTATTCAACTGGAGAGAACAACTAGGTCTGGCAGGTAGAATACAGTAGCTTCATGAAGGCTTAGTTTGGGACCTTCATTTTAAGCTTCATCAGCAAATCACTGACATAGATTATTCCATGGCACAGAATCATTTATTCATCCGTTTATCCAAAAGTGCCAATCGTGTGCCATGCACAGTGCTGGCCTGGGGGCTGCACCATGAGCAATTTGATCAGATTTCAGGTCCCTGATTTGAAGGAGTCTATAATCTAAGACGGGGGTGGGCATTTTCAACAGTATATGAAGGAATCTATGATATGGGTGGCCAACAGAGTAAGAGGAAGGGCATTTAACACAACCTAATGGTAGGAAGAAGGGAGAGATGGAGAAAACTTCTTGTAGGAGATGATAGCTATGCTGATAACTTACAGAATACTGTATGTTTTGATTGGTCTATCAGTAGGAGAGTGGAAAAATAAAAAGTGCTATGTATATTATATATACAAGTATATATATAATGAATGAACTACATGAAATAAACAAACTAGACCTACATGTATAAATAAATTCCAAAAACATAATACTGAATGAAAAACAGTTACAGAATATGTACGCTATAGTGTTATTTAAGTAAATTTAAAAACATACAACAATGCTTTAGTTTAGGGGGACATACTTATGCAATAATAGTACAGAAACATGTACTGGAAGTTAGATACATGTGAAAATCATGAGCATGCTTGTCTCTAGGGAAAGAGGAAAACAGAACTATAAAAAGAAAGGCTTCAGCTGTATCAGTAATATTTTAGTTTAAAAAAATAATGAAGGGAATATTATAAAATGTTAACATTTACTCATTGTGGGTGGTAGGTAAATGCTTGTTACATTATTTTCTGAATTTTTAAGTAGTAAAAATAATTTTTTTCCTAATTTTAAAACATTACCCTCCAAACTTAGCATCAGTGCTAGGAAATAGCTGACTTGCAAGGTAGAAAGTAAGTCTTATAAATTATCATCACAAGTAATTTAGTTCACAGTATCTTTGCTGCTGACACATCAAAAAATTTTTTAGTTTATATAATCTAGTACTTCTTCATAGCTTTTATAACAAATGCAAAATATATGGTTCCAACACTGAAACTGATGAACTAGAATTTCATCTCTTGTTCCTATAACTTCGGGGGATAAGAGGCAAGGGCAAGAGAAAGTGGAGAAGAAACCAGGAGACTCAGAGACTGCAGAGTACTTATGATCTCTGAGTAGCAGTCCCCAAACTTACTGATCAAATCTCATTTAGTAAGTAGAGGACGCTTAGTCTCCATCCATTCCAAATTTTAGCAGAAAAAAAAAAAAACTGACAATTGCAGTCAAATACTACTATTCAAGCTGATTGGGGGAAGAGGGTAAATTATTATATAAACATCTGTTTTAGCAACAAGGAATGGATGTTTGATATCTGAGTGATCAACCAATGTCTAAAAATCTATTTATACATTTGCAAATTTTAGGGTAAAATCCTGTTGATGCAAACACACATCATCACACATATCATTGGGTTAACTGAACGAACCACAGCAAACTGAAATAATAAGAATGAAGCAAAACTAGTAGTAAAATTAAAAATTAATGAAATAATGAAAAGAGATTGGCAGTTGAAACCATGGAAAGTTTCAATCAACACTGATGATACACAGATAACTCTGTATCCCTTTCTGAAACTGGTAGGAATTCCTAATACCTCACAGAGTAGAAGCCAGATTACTATACCTCTGCCAGACTTGTTAGGAAAATGCTGAACTAGCCTGCAGCAAGCACTAATAATTTGCTAATTTTGGTTTATGACTGCCAAATAGCTATGAATCTAATCCATGACACTCAGATGCAGAAAAAGGTATATTACTTTTAAATTCTAGCTCTAAGTTACTATTTGCCAGATTATTGAGAGGCACAGTATCATTACAGGAGGGGAAGGCTCACCCCATTCCTAGGGTCCAGTCAGAGTCTCTGGACTGATGCTGTCCAGAACATTTGAGGAATGGCACTCAGGTCTTCGGTTCATTGATGTCATCACCAAGTTTTATGGTGGGCAGCCTAATCCATTTTGAACAGTCAGCTGTCTCCAATCTTTCAGGCCAAACCTAGTTCCCCAAATCTCATGCACTTTCCAGGCAGCCAAGGCTGTTGTTTAGTCTCACCTGGTGCACCGTGCAGCCACTTCACCAGAGAGTAAATCCAACCTGAGCTTCTGCTGGACTCACAAGCCCCCAAGGCTGTCCTTTGTCAGCCTCTGCCTTCTCCCTTTAGTCCAATCAATGCCACCTTTTCTGACTCTCAGGAACCGGCATCAATCCCTTTAATGGTCCTGAAGTGCAAAATTCATTTACTTGTGGGACTAAGATAGTGTATAGAATGCTAGATACTTTAGAATCATATTGGAGTCTGTTTTTCCCGGGGCAGAGGGTCTGGGAAGCAGATGCTTTTTTATTCTCCTTGGGTTTGTCTTCACTAGAAAAACAAAGTCAAATAAACCAAAACACACATACACACACACACACAGTTCTTTTTTCCCTTAGTAGCTCATTCTCTTACTATATTTTAAGTAATCTTTAATTAGGATTTGCCAATAAGTATTATTTGATAAATATAACTAAAAGTTTATGGAAATGTGTGCTTTTGCACATAAGGATATTAAGAAACAGCTTTTTTAATTAGTTTGAGGTCCATGATGAGATCACCCTTGGGCTGAGATACTCGGAGGAAGAATGAACTAGCAGATGAGACAGCCCTATAGGCTACTGGCTTCCTTCTCCTGTAACTCCCCTCCACCAAGTGGAGGTGTTGATGACATTTCCTCCAGGGACTGGCAGGACAACCATGCTCCTACACTGCCCCTCTCTTAGACTGCTGATTTCCTGCCTTCCCACGATGCAAAACCCATTCCCACACTACATCCTTCCATGGACTCCCACTCTCACTTCCCTCTGATTATGGGCAGGGTCAGGGTCTCAGGCCATTTCAAAACAGAAGTCCATTTTGGGGACTAGAGAATATCTGTAAATTCATTAGGAGTGGTTATTAGATCCTGAGGATAGATGTAAAGCAACCAAACCCAATGTCCATATTTCAATTTCCAGGAAGAGGTGGCAAATTATGAATTAGGATTCACCTGATTCATCTTTTTAAATTCGTAGGGACGAAAGAAATTGCTGAGAGTGGCAAAGACTGGCTATAGCAGGAGGTAGATATGATGATGTTAGGAAGAACTCTAATGAGCCCAGCTGAGCTCAATGGAGCCAACTGCCCCAGATGCTAGAAATGTACAAACACAAGTAGGGAGACTATGTATTGAAGCTGGCCTGGGGGAGTTATAGACAGTTGTTGTTTTTTGTCTGCAAAGCATTCATTTTCTTTTCTGGTAAAAGCACTTTGATTTTCTTTTGGGTGACCATCCTTCCCCCCATTCTTTGTCCACAAATTTGAGGTAGGACTGTCCCTTGGTTGCAGAAATTAGCAGATAATTCAAGTGGGCCTATTTAAGGCATTCCATCCATCTGGCCACACTAATGGTTCCAGGTTGAGTACATGACCCAAGTTGGTCCAGTCATATTAAATCCTGGGACTTCTGCTGAAATTATTAGGGGAAGAAAAAATTTTCTTTTCTCTTATGCAGTTTCTAAGCTACTAGGAGTCACCACATGAAAACAGCCCACCTGAGAATAAAGCCAAAACAGGGGAAAACAAAATAAGGAGAGATTGATTCCTAACGACAGTCTTTTTAGCCTCCAGATTCAGCTATGCCTGAAACCGCCACTGCCACTGAATTTCTCAGTTTAAAAAATTTCCTTTATTTGTTTATTATGAGTTGTCTGTCCCTAATAACCAAGAGAGTCTAATATAGTCTAATATAAGGAATCTTAAGTTTTCAGACAATGGCCTGGATAATATGATCCTAAGATTCAGTGAGATATTTAGGAAAGCTGACAGTCTCCCCCACAAAAAGTCAACAATAAAGTTCCACAAATTGGGTTTCCTACTGCTTCCCATGTCTCTTCTTTCCCCATGACCTTTGTTTCTATCTTTTTCAGAACTATCAGATGGACCTAGTTCAGGCCTAGGTGATATATATCATGTGAGCTTTTCAATTTAAATTTTATATCTCTTTTAATTTTAAAATTAGAAGATGTTTTCAAGGTGGGTTCCTGAACCACCTTGAAATCATAACTCATGACTGTTTTACAGCCATCAGTATCTGTTCTGGGAAACTATCAGTTTGCCTAGTATTTTAGCAAAAATAACAATTTGTGAGTGGCCCTCCATATCGGAGTGAGCTATAATAGCTATATGTTGTGCTGACTTTTACAATTGCCACAGTATTTTCACATGTATTGTCAATTTACACTCTTTTTATTTTTTTTGAGGTATGATTGACATATAACCCTATGTTAGTTTCAAGTGTACAGCATAATGATTCAATACATATATACATTGTGAAATGATCACCACAGTAAATCTAGTTAACATTGTCATTTGTACTTTGGTTCATTCATTTATTTAACAAGTAGCTATTGAGTCCCACACAATGGCCAAGTTTTAAAGATAAATATACTAATGCACAAGGGAGTCCTCATAAATTGTATAACTGAATATGAGGTCTGAATTTAAAACCTCATCCAAGATGAAGTGAACCAGGATCTCCTGATTCCCTCAGTGTTCATGAATTTGAACTGAGACCATGCCCTCCAGGAACCTGGAAAGTTTTAGAAAAGGTCACTTGAGGTGGGTGGCTATGCTCTGGATCTGTCCTATTATCACTCAGTAGTGTCTCATGATCCTGAGACCCAGTAATCTCTGGATGAGGTAGCAAGCCACCTATTAGTATAAGGTAGACAGTAGATTAGTACCTTTAGACCTAGGGATAATTTTAATGGTTACCTAAACCAATATTCTAATTTTACAAATGAGACAACTAAAGATCAAAGAAGGTAAATCGTCCAAGGACCATATAATAAGTTGGTAACAAATTCCAGACTAGAGCACAAACCTGATCAAACCACAGGCTAAAAGTCTTAGTGTTCAAGGCCCTCCAAGGCCTGGCCCATCTGCCTCTTCTTCTCACTTGCAAGAATCTGGTTTCTAACACCACTTCAGTCATCCTAGCTTTAGAGGCTCTATGGAACAGAACATCAGACTCAATAAGTTTTTCTAATGATTTTATGGCTTTTTGTTATCGTAGAAGTAATAAATGCGTGTAAATTAAAACATTGGAGGATACAAAACAGTGTAAAGGGGAAAATAAATCACATGAATTCACATTTCCTCATTCAGCAATAAACCACTGTGTGTGTGTGTATATATATATTTACACATATTACACACATACATATAGTAATTTTGAACAAAATTGGAATTATATTATGCATGTTTATTTCACTTAATAATATATCATGAGCCTGTTTCTATGACCTTGCATGTCTCTAGCAATTAATTTTCTATGATAGTATAATATTCCATTGTATGGATGTGAATTTATCTGTTTGCTATTGTCAAGCTTCTGAGATTTTTCCATTTTTCTATATTACAAATAATGCTTTATGAGCCTCTTTGTACATAGATCATTCTGCACATCTCTGATTAGTTCTTTAGAATAAATTTTGGGAATAAGAATTACTGGATAAATACTGTAAACCTCTTTAAAATGATTAATACACATTCCCAAATTACCCTACAGGAGAGTAGTACACTCCCTTCAGTGTAGGATTCTGGTCAAAAATGGCTATTATTCCTTTTTTAAAAGCCTTGTCATTTTGATAGGCAAAATGTAGTATCATATTAATTAAATTTGCATTCCTTTAATTCCTAGTGAGGTTAAGCATATTTTATTGGCCATGTGCAGTTCTTTGTGAACTACCTATTCACATTCACTGCCAGTTTTTGTTGGGGTGCTTATTTGTCTTTTTCTTACTGATTTGTAAGAACTTGTTAAAAGTTAAGGAGATGAGAAGTAAAACTATTTGTTTGTAGATGACACAATTTTGTATATAGAAATCCTAAGGCATCTACTCAAAAGCTGTTTGAAAAAGTTCAAGCAAGTTCAGCAAGGTGTATGTACAAGATCATTATTCAAAAATTAATTGTATTTATATACAATAACAACAAACAACAAAAATGAAGTTAAGAATTCCTTTATAAATAGCATTAAAATTTAATATTTAGAAATAAATTAAACAAAAGATGCACAAGACTTGTACTCTGAAAGTGACAAAAAAATTGTCAAAAGAAATTAAAGAATACCTAGGTAAGTGAAAGACATCCCATGTTCATGGAATGCAAGAGTTAATGCTGTTTAGATGGCAATACTCCCAAAATTGATCTACAAATTCGATACAGCGCCTACCAAAATCACAGCTTCAGAAATTGACAAGCTGATCTTAAAATTCGTATGGAAACACAGTGGACCGAGAAAAGCCAAAACAATATTGAGAAAAGAAGAACAAAGCTGGAGGACTTAAAATTCCTGATTTCAAAGTTATTACAAAGCTACAGTAATTAAGACCATGTGGTACTGGCACGAGGTTAGACAAATATATCAATGGAATAGAATCAGAGTCCAGAAATAAATCCTTATATGTGTGGTCAGTTGACTTTTAACAAAAGTGCCAAGACAATTCAGTGGGGAAGGAATAGTCACTTCAACAAATAATGTTGAGACAACTGGAGACCTACATGCAAAAGAATGCAAGAGTTTCACAATTTGTATAGAAACACAAAAGACCCCGAATAGCCAAAGCAATCTTGAGAATGAAAAATGGAGCTGGAGGAATCAGACTCCCTGACTTCAGACTATACTACAATGCTATAGTAATCAAGACAGTATGGCACTGGCACAAAAACAGAAATATAGATCAATGGAACAGGATAGAAAGCCCAGAGATAAACCCACACACCTATGGTCAACTTATCTTTGATAAAGGAAGCAGGAATGTACAGTGGAGAAAGGACAGCCTCTTCAATAAGTGGTGCTGGGAAAACCGGACAGCTACATGTAAAAGTATGAGATTAGATCACTCCCTAACACCATACACAAAAATAAGCTCAAAATGGATTAAAGACCTAAATGTAAGGCCAGAAACTATCAAACTCTTAGAGGAAAACACAGGCAGAAAGAACACTCTATGACATAAATCACAGCAAGATCCTTTTTGACACACCTCCTAGAGAAAAGGAAATAAAAACAAAAATAAACAAATGGGACCTAATGAAACTTAAAAGCTTTTGCACAGCAAAGGAAACCATAAACAAGATGAAAAGACAACACTTAGAATGGAAGAAAATATTTTCAATTGAAGCAACTGACAAAGGATTAATCTCCAAGATTTACAAGAAGCTCATGCAGCTCAATAACAAAAAAAACAAACAACCCAATCCAAAAATGGGCAGAAGACCTAAACAGACATTTCTCCAAAGAAGATATATAGATTGCAAACAAACACATGAAAGAATGCTCAACATCACTAATCATTAGAGAAATGCAAATCAAAACTACATTGAGGTATCACCTCACACCAGTCAGAATGGCCATCATCAGAAAATCTGCAAATAATAAATGCTGGAGAGGGTGTGGAGAAAAGGGAACCCTCTTGCACTGTTGGTGGGAATGTAAATTGATACAGCCACTATGGAGAACAGTATGGAGGTTCCTTAAAAAACTAAAAATAGTTTTAGTTTTTTAACTAAATCCCACTACTGGGCATGTACCCTGAGAAAACCATAATTCAAAAAAAGTCATGTACCACAATGTTCATTGCAGCTCTATTTACAATAGCCAGGACATGGAAGCAACCTAAGTGTCCATCAACAGATGAACGGATAAAGAAGATGTGGCACATATATACAATGGAATATTACTCAGCCATAAAAGGAAATGAAATTGAGATATTTGTAGTGAGGTGGATGGACCTAGAGTCTGTCATACAGAGTGAAGTAAGTCAGAAAGAGAAAAACAAATACCGTATGCTAACACATATATATGGAATCTAAGAAAAAAAAAAGGTCATGAAGAACCTAGGGGTAAGACAGGAATAAAGACACAGACCTACTAGAGAATGGACTTGAGGATATGGGGAGGGGGAAGGGTAAGCTGTGACAAAGTGAGAGAGTGGCATGGACATATATACACTACCAAACGTAAAACAGATAGCTAGTGGGAAGCAGCCGCATAGCATAGGGAGATCAACTCAGTGGTTTGTGACCACCTAGAGGGGTGGGATAGGGAGGGCGGGAGGGAGAGAGATGCAAGAGGGAAGAGATATGGGAACATATGTATATGTATAACTGATTCACTTTGTTAAATAAAGCAGAAACTAACACCATTGTAAAGCAATTATACTCCAATAAAGATGTTAAAAAAATGCAAGAGAATGTATAACATACAAAAATTAACTCAAAAGGAATCAAAGACAATTAGAAGATCTAAAAACTAAAAAACTCTTAGAAGAAAACATGTGGATACATCTTTATGACCTTGGATTAGGCGAGATTTCTCAGATATAACACCAAAAAAAAGAAACAGCAAAATAAGAAATAGATAAATTGGAATTCATCAAACTAAAAACTTTTGTACTTTAAAGAAAATGAAAGACAACCCTCAGAAGGGAGAAAATATTTACAAATTATCTATCAGATGAGGGACTTGTATCCAGAATACATAAAGAATTCTTACAACTTAGTAATAAAAACACAAATAACCCAATTAAGAAATGGACAAAGGATCTGAACAGACATTTCTTTAAAGAAAATATACAAATGGCCAATAAGCACATGAAGACTCAACATCATTAGCTATTAGGGAAATGCAAATCCAAACCACAATGAGATAGTTATATCCACTAAGGTAGTTATAAACTAAAAGATCATAACAAATGTTGATGAAGATGTAGAGAAACTGGAGCCCTTGCTGATGGGAATGTCAAATGATACAGCTGCTTTAAAAAGCAGGCTGACAGATTCTCAAAAGGTTAAAGATAGACTTACTATATGACCCAGAAATTCTTCTCTTAGGTATATACTCAAGAGAAATGAAAACATATCCACAAAAAAACCCCACAAAACTTGTACATGAACGTCCATATCAGTGTTATTTTTAATAGCTAAGTAGTGGAAAAAACCCAAATGTCCATCAGCTGGTGAATGAATAAATAAAATATGGCTTATCCATATAATGGAATATTATTCAACCGTAAAAAGGAATGAAGTACCAATTCATGCTACAACATGGATGAACCTTGAAAACAGTATTTTTAGTGAAAGAAGAGAGATGCAAAAGGCCACATATTGTATGACTCCATTGATATGAAACATCCAGAACACACAAATTCATAGAGTAAACAAGTTTGTGGTTACCAGAGACTAAAGAGAGAAGGAAATGAGAAGTGACTGCTAATGGGTATGGTGATTCTTTTTGAGGTGACAAAAATGTCTGGAATTAGATAGTGGTGATGGTTGCATGACTGTGAATATACAAAACAACCACTGAATTGTATACTTTAAAAGGGTAAATTTTATGGTGTGGGAATTCTATAACAATTGAAGAAAAAAAAAAAAAGAAGCCAAGTACTAATGGATGGTACAACATGGTTAAACCTTGTAAAAATCAGGCTAAGCAAAAGAAACCAGTCACAAAAGACCACTTTTTGCATAATTCCATTTATATGAAACGTCCTCAGTGGCAAATATGTAGATACAGAAAGTGGAAACCCCCTAGGGCTGAGGGGATGGGAGGAAATGGGAATGATTTTTAATAGGTACAGAGGGTCTTTTGTTGTTGTTGTTGTTTGTTTGTTTGTTTTGTGGTAGACGGGCCTCTCACTGCTATGGCCTCTCCCGTTGCGGAGCACAGGCTCTGGACGCGCAAGCTCAGCAGCCATGGCTCACGGGCCCAGCCGCTCCGCGGCATGTGGGATCTTCCCGGACCGGGGCACGCACCCGTGTCCCCTGCATCGGCAGGCGGACTCTCAACCACTGTGCCACCAGGGAAGCCCCAGAGGGTCTTTTTTGAGGTGATAAAAATACTCTAAAATTAATTGTAGTGATGATTGTGCAATCCTGTGAATATATAAAATACCATTAATTGTACACTTAAACTGGGTAACCTGTATGGAATATGAATTACATCCCAATGTATCTTTTAAAAGTAAAGCTAAGGATGTAAATCATTTGAGTACTATATATGTTGCAAATATATTTTTTTATTTGTCTCAGGCCTTGATTTTGTTTATGGTAGTCTTTGTTTAGTACAGAAAAATTAAGTATTCATGTGGTAAAATCTCTTAATCTTTTTCCTTATTTTTTTTCTTTTCCATTCTAAGAAAGACCATCTTACCATCACAATCAGGTAAATATTTATGTATATATTTTTCTAGTTCCCTTTGGGTTTGATTTTTTTAACATTTAACTAAATCCTTTGAAGGTGTTTTACAGATTTTGCAACTATTTTGAGGGCTTTTACAAGATAATGCCCTTAACTTGGGTTTTTCTTTTTCTTTTCTTTCTTTCCTTTTTTTTAATATTGGGAAAACACGATGATCAGTAGCTAGAGTGCCCTGAATCTAGCTGTATTTCTTTGTTTTGTATTCAGACTGGAGTATGGCTTTAGCTGCTGTGATAAATCAGGAACCGTCTCTCCTCCACCCGACACCCTCCCTCAACCTCTGAATTAAACTTGGCAAATTATATTGTTGGATATGTTACTTGTTGAGTTGACTTCAGGGCTATAATCTGGAAGTTTGTCTAATTGGACTGATTAGTTTTGGTCTTGCGGTCATGAAAGAACCAAGAAAGAAGTCTGCAATATCAGATACATTCATCAGCCAAGATAGGGAGGTGTTGATGGCTTCCCTTTCATGTAAATCCAAATGGCTGTGGCATGTTTGGCTCATATTCTTTTGATTTGTGATTTAATTTTTACAAACTGTAGGAAGAAAACTGCTGCCAATGTTATGGTTTGAAGAGCTGGTTTTTCTATCCAAAGGCACAGAAAATGTAGTATAATGACTGGCCTCAGATAATGAGGCAGGAGGAGGAAAAGAGAAGGTTGGCAACAGAGTGTGTCCCTTTCTGCCATTTTGTGGGAAATCAGAAATGGTAAAGAATGAGAATGAAAATCTGCCTGTTATTCTTCTCTCCAAAGGCTTCCTCAGTCTCTGATGGGTCCTGTGTCGTTTCTTAACCTTTCATTTGATGACATTGAGCCCGAGGACACTACCTAAGGGACATTTTCTATACCTGACAGAACTGTGTCAACTCAGACTTAGTAATATTTAGAGTCCTGATAACTGCCTTCTCCTTCCCTAGATACAAGATCCCTCTCTTCTATTAGGAAACTGGGACGAGGGGGTATTACACTAAAATAATACACTGTTCCCTCTACTAGTAAATGTCTCCACAAATGGACCTGGGGCTCCACTCCACCCTCACCTCTCAGCTCAAACTTCTTTTCCAAAAGTGACCAATTACCTCTTGGTCACAAATCAGATGGCCTTTTCTTCATCTTCATTCTCCTCTCCCTAATATGTAACACTGACCTTTGTCCACTCCCTTCTTTGTTGAATTCTCCTATTCCCTTCTCTCATGGATGCTTTATACTCCTTGGGCCAGCGTGATGAAGTGGTTAAGAGGACAGGCTCTGGAGTCAAATCCTGTCTCCACCAATTATGAGTGCTGATCCTAACTTCTTAGTAACTTGGTGTCCCCATGTATAAAATGGGGGAAATAACAGTGCCCAACTCATACGGCTGTATTAAATGAATTAATTTATGTGAAGAGCTTAGAAGAGTGTCTTCCATCTAGCCTACATTTACAGAGTACTTGCTGCTATTACTATCTTTACTACTGCTATGGTCGTTGTTATAGCTGCAGCTTTTATTATTACTACTATTTCTTCCTACCTCTTTGGTGCCTTTTCATTGGTCTCTTCTCAGCCCCATCTGTCTTTCCTCCAGACTCCTAAGTGTATGTGTGTTCTTGGCCTGCTTCTTTTTTTCTTGCTGCCTGAGGGAAATCTCATTGGGTCAGATTTGCTTGTGTACCACTCAGATCCTCTCAACCCCACTTTCCCCTACAACCAGTGCTGTGGTGACCAGTCCTCACGGGCTTCGACCAGCTTCTCACAGGTGCAACCCACAGCACCTCACTCTGGGTCCCTAACAGGCGCCTCTTGCTTCTCAACATGGGCCACCTGCAGGAAACTTGCTATACAAACATGCAGCTAAATCTGTTCTTCTGAGGCCATCCTTGACCAGTGGGGGACAAGAGGCACTTCCTTCTCCCTTTCCGCCTTTGGGTGAGTGGTTCTGAACCTCATTTCAAACAGCTGCTCACAAGGTCCCAGGACAGAAACACCAGTCACCCTTACTAGTAAACATTTTGAGAGTGGGTTCTTGACTGGCTTTCCCTCCTTCCCTGTTTTTACTCCTTTCTAACTCCTCCTCCCTGGGATCAAATTTCCAGACGAATTTCCTGCCTCAGGTTGTTTTTGGGGAAAACCAAGCTAAGACACTCATCTATTAGGTCATGTAGTACTTAACTTCAAGGATTATCCTCAGTGCAGTTTTATGTCTAAGGTAGGGACTTCAATTAATTTGGAGCCTAAGACTAGCCTTTGGGGGAAGGGCGACACTGGAATAGGCCCCTCTGGTTACCTAAATGAAAAGTAGGTAGCCACCCGCGGTCCTGGGAGAAATTGAAAAGTTTCTGAGCACTGGTACTCAGTGTACTGCATTCCCACATAAAGTCCTGTGTTTACTTAAGACAGTTTCTCTGAGCTGACAGTTTCTTCTTGCCTTTGTTTTGTTGGGGTGGAGGTGGGGAATAGGTTTTTTATTTGTTGAAAGGTGGGTTTTGTTTGTTTGCTTTTGATAGAGATGAGCTGATGAGAGAAACGTTTTGGTGTGTGGAGTTAGGAGAGGGATGATTTGAAGATGAGAAACAGAAGGGAGAAGTTGAAGCAGCAGATTTCCTGTGTGACTTTATGGGACTAGTAAGGGCAACCTTTTTCAGGAGCTGGTGACAAAATGTGGCAACAGGTTGCAGATTAGATCTTGTCCCTCCCTCATTCCCAGCCTGCACACTTACCCAGAATAATTCTAACACCCCGGAAGTCAAGGCTTTCGCAGCATCACCGAACCACAGACTTGCCTCAGACACCACTGTTGCCTGAAGATCACTGCCACAGAGGCAGCGCCATTTTCTTGAGCACCTCAGGGCAGCAGCATCCGTTCGAGGAGCAAAGCTGGGGTGAGCATGGTCGATGACATGGGCAGACTGGACTATGGGCACATATCAGGCATCCTTTTGGGGACTTTCAGAATTTATTAGGGCATACTTAGGTTAGAGATTCATCTCTCAGAGGTCCTCTTGGTCTTCCCTATCTTCAGAGCCTTTAGAAATTTGTTCCCACCATGACACTGCTATGGTGACCAGTCATGAGTCCATAGGGTAAAACACAAAAGTCCTCACCTCATCCCATACCTACCACATGTTGTCCCTCGCCTGGGAGCTTCCTTATAAGAGTCTGTGGCTTTCAAGGCAGTGGGATCCCTGCAGTGCCCATGCAAGAGCCACCTGAAAGCCTGACAGAGTTCTTACTCTATAGTGCAAACACTGACCTATGTGAAATGGAGCCAGAGAGTAAATTAATCCCTCTTCCTCCCCCATGGTTCTCCCAAGAACTAGTAATTTCTATGGAATCTTGGAAGGTTGAGTAATCAATCATCCTTGATACCAAGGGGTGGCAATGTCGTGAATACACTCTTATGCCAGCTCCTCTCCTTTGCTGCCTCACTCCCTTTTCCCCTCATTCCGGTAAACTGGGGTTAAAGTCCCTAACAAAGAAGTGGCGCGCAAGCTTTTGCATCAGGCTCTGCTTTCTGGGGAACAAAGAATGGTTGGGCAATCGATCAGTGGGGTTGGAGCCAGTGTAATCTGGGATATTAAAACGCAAGACTCCCTCATTTTATACTTCTCAGTCTAGTGAAGGCAGGTAAATGAAGTTGTATCTTCTTCTCTAGGTCAAAATACGGAGCACTAAATGCTCCCCAACACAAGTCTCCTATTTTCTTCATACCGGACATCTCCACCCAGCTGTCTCTCAAAAACTTCCAACTCAATATATGCACAACTGACCTCACTTGGGCCTGCTCAACCTTCCCTTGAACTGAAAAAATGATTCATGCTCTAAGTTCCCTGTTTCAGTTGTCCTTTTTATCCTAATCATCGCCCTCATCTACCGGATTAGAAAACTCAGAGTAAGCTTTAACTCCTCGTTCTCTAGAATACGTCACAACTAGTCGTTGCCTACTTGTTCTTTCTGGCTCCTCCATACCTGCTGCACCGGTCCCCTTTTCTCTGTCCTCGCTGCCACTGTACTGGTTGAGGCTCGTGTTAACATTTGCTGCAAGTATTGTGAGAGTATCCTAACTGGGTTCCCTGTTTCAGTCTTTCCCCTCTCTGATCCATCTTGTCAATCCCCCCAACCACAAACCCATTACTGTATTCTTCATGTGCCACAAGCTCCAAGATTTTAAGAACACAGTCAAAGTTACCCTTGAAAATTTCTTAAATATTTTGGCCTAGGAAGTACAGTATGAACTAGTTTTGCAAACATACTAGCAAGCAAACATAAGTGCACTGAATTTATATCTCCTGGTAAATCCAACATAGCTGGTTATTTTTCTTGTGTTAGAACAGATTGTAGTCTTCATGTTAAACACTCAGTGGAGTAGTTGACTTGCATTTAAAGGTGATGTTGTATGAAACATGCAGACCTTTAAAACCATGGTCACCCTGACTGAGATGATATGCTCACACCATGAGAAGCACTTAAGAGCTGAGACTACTGAGGAAAGAACCATTCACAGCTCCCACCTCACTCTCACTCTGGACATGTGCTTATTGAGTGGGAAGGCAGGCAAAGCTAGCCGCTCTCTTAAATCATTGTCTCTTGCTCTCACTCACATTTCCCAGAGCACTGGTTGAATTGGGATAAAGTAAATGTATATATGATGTGGCTACACTGTACATATTTTTGTGTCACCTATGGACCCAATGCCTGCATGTAGTAGGCAATTGACTAGTGAAGACACATGATAATAAATTGAATCAGGAAAACCTAATCAGGTCCTGGTTCTAACATAGCAAACTGTCTGATTCGGGCAAGTCACTTTAACATACTGTGACTAAATATATTGATTCATAAAAGTATATAGGTGGTTTATTTCCCCCATAGTCACTTTATTTTGCTTGCGTACAATGGACTATATACCTTTTACTATTAATAATGATAACTATAATTATATAAATTATTTTGTATCAGACTAGACGGATCTTTTCATAAATTGTTTATTATTTAACACACATTAATTAACCCTGAAAAGGGTTGCATATCGGGGTTTACATGAACCCTATGAACAAGCTAAAAAGCTCTTCTAATTATGAACAGTATGAAGAGCTTACATAAATGTATTTTTCAGTCTTTTTTTTTTTTGGTTATAAAACCAAGAGTCATTCTCCAAGTGTCCAGTAACAACTCTTGGTGTTGGGCAGCATTAACAAGCTTTTGCTGTAGCAGATAGAATTGTATTGATACACTGCAACTTGTTGAACCTAAGACAACTTGCTGTTAATAAACAAATATTTTAAGAAGAAGAAAGCAAAAAGGATTTTCAATTAGAAAGAAACACGGTGATTTCTTGGCACTTAAAATGTTCATTTTATACTTACTGAAAAGGCCTTCAGTCTCAGAGCACTTCTTTTATAAATAATATTTATGTGTTGGGGGCGGAGTCAAGATGGCAGTGGAGGAGGACGCAGAGTTTGCATCTTCCCACAACTAGGGCGCCTGGCAGATGCTGGTGGGGGACCTTGACGCCCAAGGAGATGGAAGGAACCCTCGAGTGACTGGGTAGGACATGGGGGGAGAGGGGGGAGGAGAAGTGGAGGCCAGAGAGGACCAGTGCCCCTGAGGGGTGGCTGGGAGCAGGGAGGGGTTCCCATGCCTGGAGGGACCCTTGGCGGATCAGAAGATCTAGGGGAGTGCACCTAACATTTCACTTGCCCAATTGGGCCCCAGGAAGCCTGCGGGGCTCCTGGGCTGGGTCCTCCACCTCTGAGACCCGCTCTGGGCCGCATCGGTCATAGGGGCATAGGAGGGAAAGGGGGGAGAAGAGGAGAGGTGGACAATGATGGGCCCTCTGGGATTGGAGGATCAGGGCAGGCGCAGCTGGTGTTTCCCCTGCCCACTCAGGACTGGGAAGCCTTCTGGGCTTTTAGGTCTGGTCCCCTGTCTTCCAGGGCAGCCTCTGGCCATGTGGGTCCTAGGATCATGGGTGGGGGGAGAAGAGAGGCCTACAGGGAGGGCCCCTCCAGGATCAGAGGATCAGAGGGGAATGTGCCTAGCATTTCTTCTGCCCAGGACCCTAGCAGGCTCACTGGGCCCAGTCCTCCACCCTCCAAGGCCTGAGGCACTCCTGGTCCCCTCCTGCTGCATTGAGCCTAAGACCCACCCCCCAACCACCCCAAGGCCTTTTCCAGCCCCGTGGGTCCTAAGCATAGGCCCTGCCCACTGCCTAAATCCTGCCCTGGCCTAAGCCCTGCTCTCCGCAGCCAAGGCCTTTTCCGGATTTTTTTTTTTTCTCCTCTTTTTTACTATTGTGGCTCTGCTTTACCTTCTGGTAGTTGTTTGATCTACATTTTTATTTTTTTATTCTTTCTAACATATCTGTTAGTTTTCTAATCTTATTTTATTTTTTACTTTTCGTTATTGTTCTGCTCTTTTTTTCATTTTTCCTTTTTTTTGTTTTTTGCCGCCCCACATGGCTTGTGGGATCTTGGTTCTTGAGCAAGGGGTCGGTCCAGAGCTCCTGCAGTGGGAGCTCCGAGTCTGAACCACTGGACTAACAGAGAACCTCAGACCCCGGGGAATATTCATCAGAGTGAGGTCTCCTGGAGGTCCTCATCTCGGCACCAAGATCCATCTCTACCCAACAGCCTACGAACTCCAGTGCTGGAAGCCACAGGCCACAGATGACAAAAAATATGTCACAGATGAAAGAGCAAGGTAAAAGCCTACAAGATCAAATAAATGAAGAGGAAATAGGCAACCTACCTGAAAAAGAATTCACAGTAATAATAGTAAAGATGATCCAGAATCTTGGAAATAGAATGAAAGCACGGATTGAGAAAATACAAGAATAACAGAATCAATAACAGAATAACTGAGTCAGAAGAACAAATAAGTGAGCTGGGGACAGAATGGTGGAAAAAACTGCCAAGAGCAGAATAAAGAAAAAAGAATGAAAAGAACTGAAGACAATCTCAGAGTCCTTTGGGACAACACTAAATGCACCAACATTTGAATTATAGGGGCCACAGAAGAAGAAGAGAAAAAGAAAGGGTCTGAGAAAATATTTGAAAAGATTATAGTCGAAAACTTCCCTAATATGGGAAAGGAAATAATCACCCACCCAAGTCCAGGAAGCACAGAGAGTCCCATACAGGATAAACCCTAGGAGAAACACACCAAGACACATATTAATCAAACTAACAAAAATTAAATTAAAAGAAAAAATATTAAAAGCAGCATGGGAAAAGCAAAAAATAACATACAAAGGAATCCCCATAAGTTTATCAGCTGATTTTTCACCAGAAACTCTGCAGGCCAGAAGGGAGTGGCAGGATATACTTAAAGAGATGAAAGAGAAAAACCTAAAACCAAGATTGCTCTACCCAGCAAGGATCTCATTCAGATATGACAGAGAAATCAAAAACTTTACAGACAAGCAAAAGTTAAGAGAATTCAGCACCACCAAACCAGCTTTACAACAAATGAAAAAGGAACTTCTCTAGGCAGGAAACACAAGAGAAGAAAAAGACCCACAAAAACAAACCCAAATCAATTAAGAAAGTGGTAATAGGAACATACATATTGATAATCACCTTGAATGTAAATGGATTAAATGCTCCAACCAAAAGACTCAGACTGGCTGAATGGATACAAAAACAAGACCCATATATATGCTGTCTACAAGAGACCCAATTCAGACCTGGGGACATATACAGACTGAAAGTGAAGGGATGGAAAAAGATATTCCCTGCAAACGGAAATCAAAAGAAAGCTGGAGTAGCAATACTAGTATCAGATAAAATAGACTTTAAAATAAAGCCTGTTACAAGAAATAAGGAGGGACAATACATAATGATCAAAGGATCAATCCAAGAAGATATAGAAATTATAAATACTTATGCACCCAACATAGGAGCACCTCAATACATAAGGCAAATACTAACAACCATAAAAGGGGAAATTGACAGTAACACAAACACAGTAGGGGACTTTAACACCTCACTTGCACCAATGGATAGATCATCCAAACAGAAAATAAATAAGGAAACACAAGCTTTAAATGACACAATAGACCAGATAGGTTTAATTGATATTTATAGGACATTCCACCAGAAAGTGGCAGAATATACTTTCTTCTCAAGTACACATGGAACATGCTCCAGGATGGATCACATCTTGGGTCAAAATTCAAGCCTCAGAAAATTTAAGAAAATTGAAATTGTGGTCACCTTTTTGACCACAATGCTATGAGATTGGAAATCAATTACAGGAAAAAAACTGTAAAAAAAGCAAATACATGGAGGCTAAACATTATGCTACAAAATAACCAAGAGATCACTGAACAAATCAAAGAAGAAATTAAAAAATACATAGAAACAAATAACAATGAAAACACAACGACCCAAAACCTATGGGACACGGCAAAGCAGTTCTAAGAAGGAAGTTTATAGCAATTCAAGCTCACCTCAAGAAACAAGAAAAATCTCAAATAAACATTCTAACCTTACACCTAAAGCACCTAGAGAAAGAAGAACAAAGAAAACACAAAGTCAGTAGAAGGAAAGAAATCATTAATCAGAGCAGAAATAAATGAAATAGAAATGAAGAAAACAATAGCAAAGATCAATAAAACTAAAAATTGGTTCTTTGAGAAGATAAACAAAATTGATAAACCTTTAGTCAGGTTCATCAAGAAAAAAAGGGAGAGGATGCAAATCAATAAAATTAGAAATGAAAAAGGAGAAATCACAACTGACACTGCAGAAATACAAAGAATTATAAGAGACTACTACAAACAACTATATGCCAATAAAATGGACAACCACAAAGAAATAGACAAATTCTTAGAAAGGTACAATTTTCCAAGACTGAACCAGGAAGAATTAGAAAATACAAACAGACCTATCACAAGTAATGAAATTGTAATTAAAAATCTTCCAACAAACAAAAGTCCATGACCAGATGGCTTCAAAGGCAAATTCCATCAAACATTTAGAGAAGAACTAACACTGATCCTTCTCAAATTCTTCCAAAAAATTGCAAAGGGAGGAACACTCCCAAATTCATTCTACGAAGCCACCGTCACCTGATACCAAAACTAGACTAAGATATCACAAAAAAAGAAAATTACAGACCAATATCACTGATGAAAATAGATGCAAAAATCCTGAATAAAATACTAGCAAACAGAATCTAACAGCACATTAAAAGGCGCATACACCATGGTCAAGTGGGATTTATCCCAGGGATGCAAGGATTCACCAATATATGCAAATCAATCAATGTGATACACCATATTAACAAATTAAGGAATAAAAATCATATGATCATCTCAAAAGATGCAGAAAAAGCTTTTGACTAAATTCAACTCCAATTTATGATAAAAACTTTCCAGAAAATGGGCATGGAGGGAACCTACCTATTACCTCATAATAAAGGCCATATATGACAAACCCACAGGAAGCATCATACTCAATGGTGAAAAACTGAAAGCATTTCTATTAAGATCAGGAACAAGACAAGGATGTCCACTCTTATTCACATAGTTTTGGAAGTCCTAGTAATGGCAATCAGAGAAGAGAAAGAAATAAGAGGTATACAAATTGGAAAAAAAGAAGTAAAACTGTCACTGTTTGCAGATGACATGATACTATACATAGAAAATCCTAAAGATGCCATCAGAAAACTACTAGAACTAGTCAATAAATTTGGTAAGGTTGCAGGATACAAAATTAACACACAGAAATCTCTGGTATTCCTATACACTAACAATGAAAAATCAGAAAGAGAAATTAAGGAAACAATCCCATTTACCATCGGAACAAAAAGAATAAAATACCTAGGAATAAACCTACCTAAGGAGGCAAAAGACTTTACTCAGAAAACTATAAAACACTGATCAAAGAAATCAAAGATAGCATAAACAGGTGGAGAAATATACCATGTTCTTGGACTGGAAGAATCAATATTGTGAAAATGACTATAATACCCAAAGCAACCTACAGATTCAATGCAATCCCTATCAAACTACCAGTGGCATTGTTCACAGAATTAGAACAAAAAATTGTACAATTTGCACGGAAACACAAAAGACCCTGAATAACAAAGGCAATCTTGAGAAAGAAAAATGGAGCTGGAGGAATCAGGTTCCCCAACTTCAACCTATACTACAAAGCTACAGTAATCAAGACAGTATGGTACTGGCACAAAAACAGAGATGTAGATCAGGGGCTTCCCTGGTGGCGCAGTGGTTAAAAATCCACCTGTCAATGCAAGGGACATTGGTTCCAGCCCTGGTCCAGGAATATACCACATGCCATGGAGCAACTAAGCCCATGCGCCACAACTACTGAGCCTCCACTCTAGAGCCCATGAGCCACAACTACTGAGCCTGCGTGCCACAATTACTGAAGCCCGTGCACCTAGAGCCTCTGTTCCACAACAAGAGAAGCCATGACAATGAGAAGCCCGAACACCACAATAAAGAGTAGCCCCCACTCGCCGCAACTAGAGAAAGCCCGTGAACAGCGACAAAGACCCAACACAGCTAAAAAAAAAAAAACCAAATTAATTAATTAATTTTAAAAAAGAAATATAGATCAATGGTACAGGAAAGAAAGCCCAGAGATAAACCCATGCACATATGGTCACCTTGTCTTTGATAAAGGAGGCAAGAACTTACAATGGAGAAAAGACAGCCTTCAATAAGTGGTGCTGGGAAAACTGGACAGCTACATGTAAAAGAATGAATTTAGATCGCTACCTCACACCATGCACAAAAATAAAACCCACATGGATTAAAGACCTAAATGTAAGACTGGACACGATAAAACTCTTAGAGGAAAACATAGGAAAAACACTCTTTGACATAAACCATAGCAAGATCTTTTTTACCCACCCCCTAGAATAATGAAAACAGAAACAAAAATAAACAAATGGGACCTAATGAAACTTCAAAGCTTTTGCACAGCAAAGGAAACCATAAACAAGATGAAAAGACAACCCTCAGAGTGGGAGAAAATATTTGCAAATGAAGCAACAGACAAAGGATTAATCTCCAAAATATACAAGCAGCTCATGGAGCTCAATATCAAAAAAAAAACAACCCAATCCAAAAATGGGCAGAAGAGCTAAATAGACATTTCACCAAAGATGACATACAGATAGCCAAAAGGCACATGAAAAGATGCTCAACATCACTAATTATTAGAGAAATGAAAATCAAAACTACAATGAGGTATCACCTCATGCAGGTCAGAATGGCCATCATCAAAGGGACTTGAGGACATGGGGAGGGGGAAGGGCAAGCTGGGATGAAGTAAGAGAGTGGCATGGACTACCAAATGTAAAATAGGTAGCTAGTGGGAAGCAGCCACAGAGCACAGGGAGATCAGCTCAGTGCTTCGTGACCACCTAGAAGGGTGGGATGGGGTGGTGGGAGGGAGACACAAGAGGAAGGAAATATGGGGATATATGTATATGTAGAGCTGATTCACTTTGTTATAAAGCAGAAACTAACATACCATTGTAAAGCAATTATACTCCATAAAGATGTTAAAAAAAAAAAAAGGAATAGCTATCATCAAAAAATCAACAATAAATGCTGGAGAGGGTGTGGAGAAAAGGGAACCCTCTTGCACTGTTGATGGGAATGTAAATTGATACAGCTACTATGGAGAACAGTATGGAGTTTCCTTAAAAAACTAAAATTAGAACTACCATATGACCCAGCAATCCCACTCCTGGGCATATGCCCTCAGAAAACCATAATTCAATAGAACACATGTACCCCAGTGTTCATTGCAGCACTATTTACAATAGCCAGGACATGGAAACAACCTAAATGTCCAACGATAGATAAATGGATAAAGAAGATGTGGTACATATATACAATGGAATATTACTCAGCCATAAAAGGGAACAAAATTGAGTTATTTGTAGAGATGCAGATGGACCTAGAGTCTGTCATACTGAGTGAAGTAAACCAGAAAAAGAAAAAGAAATATATATTAACACATACATGTGGAATCCTGAAAATTGGTACAGAGGAACCTATTTGTAGGGCAGGAATAGAGACATAGACGTAGAGAATGGACATGTGGACACTCGAGGGAAGGGCAGGGTGGGACGAATAGGGAGATTAGGTTTGACATAAATACACTACCATGTGTAAAATAGATGGCTAGTGGAAACCTGCCGAATAGCACAGGGAGCTCAGCTCTGTGCACTGTGATGACCTAGATGGGTGGGATGGGGGGGTTGGGAGGAATGTCCAAGAGGGAGAGGATATAGGTAGACATATAGCTGATTCACTTCATTGTACAGCAGAAACTAACACAACATTGTAAAGCAATTTTATTCCAATAAAATAATAATATTTATTTATTTATTTGGTTGCGCCAGGTCTGATTTGCAGCAGGTGGGCTCCTTAGTTGCAGCATGTGAACTCTTATTTGTGGCGTGCATGTGGGATCTAGTTCCCTGACCAGGGATCGAACCCCAGCCCCCTGCATTGGGAGTGTGGAGTCTTATCCACTGTGCCACCAGGGAAGTCTGCATCAGAGTGCTTTTTAAAAATTACATATCACCTCTTCTACATACATAGGAAAGGTGGGCAAAATAAGTTGGTTGAATTCTTCCTAACCCTGCTGCACATTCAAAGGCTGTCTTCTGAATTACTTTCCCACTCAGGATTGTTGTTGTCCATGTTTTCTAATACAGTACTTTCCTCTGTTCATCGAAGGCACTGGTGATGCTGCATTTCTTAAAAGTATGTATCAAAGAATTAAACAACTGGTCTTGAGTTCTTGAGTCTTTGACTTTAGCTTTGGAGATAAAGCTCCTTACATCTCATTCATCATCTCCCCACTCCCTCCCTATCATCATTTAGTCTTGAAGCGTTAAAAAAGATGTTCCACTATATTCTACACTTGTGATTTTCTTCCAAGACCCCAATGTACATTTTGCAGTTTTGATGCTGGCATGTTTTATGTTTACATGGGCACAGTAAGTACACTGAGACAACAGTTATTTTAAGTCACTACTGATTATAAAGCACACCCCATTTCAGAAATGTTAAAATGTAGGGGGGGGGGGGCTTCCCTGGTGGCGCAGTGGTTGAGAGTCTGCCTGCCGATGCAGGGGACGCGGGTTCGTGCCCCGGTCTGGGAGGATCCCAAGTGCTGCGGAGTGGCTGGGCCCGTGAGCCATGGCCGCTGAGCCTGCGCGTCCGGAGCCTGTGCTCCGCAACGGGAGAGGCTGCAACAGTGAGAGGCCCGCGTACCGCAAAAAACAAAACAAAACAAAACAAAACAAAAATGTAGGGGGAACGAAAGGCATCTTAGAATTGATAAAGTGTGTTAAGTTGCAAGGTCACAGGCAGAGGAGTTTTGCATTAGAATGTTTAAAGAGGAGAAAACTAGGTCAGAGAACCAGTAATTTGGAATCACTTGAGACCTGTCAGGCAAATCACCTGAGGCCAAATGGTCACAAATGATTCCAAAGCACCCTCTACTGCATCAAACTGCCTCTTCTCAGAATCCTAGCCAGCCTGCAAGTTAGATTTTACCCTAAAACAGCTTCCGATTCCCTTATTCTTCTACTGTGAGTGGGGCCTCCAGTCATTGGTCATCACTCCTCCGGTGACCTCAGCGGGAGGTGTTGCTGTATGGTTTCCCCCAATGTCTTTGTGACTCTTCTATTTATTAGTACAGTCAACAAGGGGTCTTCAGTCTCCAAGAAACCAAATGAGACAAATAATATCACATGGCCAAAATGAAGACACTTTTACCAGAGAAGAATGAAGCACAGCAGTTTTAACTGACCAGAGATTTGGCAACATGTTTTACGGATTTCATTGTCCACCATTTGGCTTGTTGGCAGTCAATGAAACCAAGTGCAAAACTCCAATTATTGCCTCATTTTTACCTAAACTCTACATTTTCTCTGGTTTTCCCCTAATTGTAATACTTTCATTCTACATCTGAAAATCTGGTATAGATTTAAGTATTTCCAAATAACATCAGGGGTTTCTGTTAACTTGCTATACTTTTATAACACTTGATCATGGCAGGCAAACTTTAGGTATTAGCTTTCCTAGTGCTGGATGATTCTTGATCTACTAGCTGTCTGTAGTATATGAGGCCATCCTCCAGGAGGCATCTACTGTGTGTTTCCCAGCAATACATGTGACAAGGATGAAATTAAATTAAAATAGAAGCATTCGCTCCACCCTACTGCCAAGAAGAAAGCATTCTCTGTGCGTGACGTGCTACAGGACTTGGGTCTCTGTTTTAACAATTGTAGTAATAAGTAGAACTGCAGAATTGAAGGCAGTAGAAGCAGAGAGTAGATTAATGTACATAGGAAGGGACATCATACTGCCCTAAGAAGGAAAAATCTGCAAAGGGAGAGAAAAAGAAACAGACTATGCATTAACTAGAGTTTTGAGAGAAAGATATAGAAAAGTACTAACAAGCTACTACTAAGACTTTCAGGAGAGACCAATGTAACAAGAATTTTTATAAAGGTTTACTTTACTCAGTAGTGTGAGATGTAATTCCTTCCCTTTGCAGAATCTTTAAAAAATAATTTAGTAGAGACACATTATTTTTCAAGACTTTGGAGAATTCAGATTTATATATATATATTTTTTGGAAGGAGCTTTTTACCAAAAAAATAAATAAATAAACTTAGAACAAGAGATAGGGGGCCCCTCTTGATGTTAGTTACAACATATAACCTCATGATTCTTCTGCCTGTTTTCTGATGTTACATTGGCTGTCAAACTCAATAAAGAACTTCCAAAGCCCAGCACCATTCTTCCCTATTCTGCGATTAATAAACACATAGAAGAATGACTGTCCACACCTAAGACTGTCTTCTTTTCTAGGGCCAGACAACAAATCTTCCATGTTAAAAACACAGGTGGTGAGTAGAAGCTGATATGGAGTAAGAGAGAAAACATATTAAATAATCTCTGTGTACCATCTTCTGAACAGTACAGGACTGGAGGCAGTGACCCTTCCCTGACTTCCCTGACCCCCTCAATAAAATTCCAGCAGAGGTAAGAATGCCTGGAGTTCTTTGTGCTTTCCTTAAATTGTAGGAAAAATAGGAGCTTAAATGGAACCTCTATTACAAATATTGGACAAGCCAAACATATTAACAATAAAATTCTCAAATATTTTGCCAACCCCATTTTTTCAGAGGTTAAACACTCTTCTCTCCTACCCTCTGATATTATTGTAAGTACTAAGTAACACTTTATTATATAAAATGGCCTGCCAGTTCTAACTGCTATGTGCAAAATTTGCTAAATCACAAAGTAAGGGTACATATGAAGCTGCTTATAGAAAATTGCAAAGCATTTAAGTGATGGGAAGAGAATGTTATGATTGGCAGGAATATACATTTACTCTACCTAAAATTGAGGAGGCTATGTAAACAAAGTCAACTTTCCATAGACAAATGATCCCCCACTCCCAATTTTGTAAGTAACACCAAAAATGAAAAGGATATCCATGAAAAGTGATCCCTGTGAGACAATGTATGACACTGGCATAATATAACATGTAAATATCATTTTTTGTTGGACCACAGTAAAACACAGCCTAAAGCAGTCTGCTGTTGAATTTTGTTCTCCAATTTACCACTGCACAGTTTGTAATGAAACTTAACAATGAATAAAACGTGGAAATAATTAAGTTCAAAACAGCAGTTATTACCACAGAGCTAAGTTCTCCCTCCTAATACTTGGAAATCTCTATTTTCGTCAGACATTCAAAGATACTTAGGCTCCTAAACGGGGGCATTAGTTCAATAACGTGCCAGGAGCAAATGAGACAGAACTGTATTCATGTAACTTTCCTGTAAGCACTAGTGTGTATTTTTAGAGAGAGTACTAAAGTGTTCTTTAGAAATGACATCAACATTCAGGGTTGTGCCATTTCAGGGTTTAGCCTGATTTTCCCTCCAGAGCTCCTATGTGTTGCTAAGATATATATCTTTGTATTTTCACCCACAAAACAATTATCCTTGCAGTCACGCTAACCTCCAGATACCTAGGCTAGGACCTATTATGCTGAGATTTGCACACACCCTTGCAAACCACAACTTCCAAGTTTTTGTTCTGCCAAATGTCTCCCAATCATTGAAAAACCGCCACTACTTGGTCTCTACTTGTTGGGAAAATAATCCGTCCCTAGGGATTTCCTTGAAAGCGTTGCTCCTTCATACAGGATCTTTTAAGCGTGTGTTGCTTCCAAGAGCGATCACTCCACTGGTGAGACAATTGCTTCTCTAGTAGTAGCTGAACAATTTGGGAAAGCATTTGGAGACTAATTTCCCGTCCTTGGATTTGGTGGGTAGAGCTGTCAGCATTCACTTGCCTCTGCACATTGATGCAGGGGGTAGCATAGTTAACTCATTGCTGGATCAAAAGCCCGGATACTGAGAATTTCTAAAGAATGGCATGATTAAATACCTCACTTAACATTTGTGATGACAACATTTAGCACAGGGAGGTTTTATTGAAGCCATTATAATTGGCTTTCATCACAATTAACTATTAGAATTTGAGTTTCAAGAAAGCTAAGTATAGGTTTATATATATATATATATAATATAGTATATATATATTATATAGTATATATATAGTCACATGACTTGTAAATAACAGACCCAGGATTTGAACCTAGATCATTGTTCCAGTAGGGGGAAAATTTTACAGATGTATATGTAAAATTATATGTATGTATATATGTAAATATATATAATTTTCATAAAACCAATTACTAGAACTTTTCCCTTTTAAAGTAGCAAATAGATTAAAAATTCTACCTTGCTAAGAATTTGTATCATTCCATGTTTTCACTGTAATTTTTTCCTTCCTTTCTAAAAAGTTGTAAGTCAAATTTAACATGAAAATCATCGTTTGTAACACTAGTGGGAGACAGATTTTTTTTCTTTCTCTTTATCCTATTAAAGTAAAAGTACATTTTTAAAAACATTTATTTATTTATTTATTTTCCTTATTTTCTTTTGGCTGCATCGGGTCTTAGTTGCAGCACATGGGATCTTCGTTGAGGATTTTTCATTGCAGTGCATGGGCTTCTCTCTAGTTGTGGCATAGGGTTTTCTCTCTCTAGTTGTGGTGCTTGGTCTCCATGGTGCGTGGACTCTGTAGTTGTGGCACGCGGGCTTAGTTGCCCCGTGGCATGTGGGATCTTAGTTCCCCAACTAGGGATCCAACCCGTGTCCCTTGCATTGGAAGGTGGATTCTTTATCACCAGACCACCAAGGAAGTCCCTAAAGTACATATTAAGCCTCTGGTAATCTCACTCTAGCCTTTGGTGAATTGGCACTTAACTCATAAACAAGTATCAACTTGGTATCATTTGCTTTCCCAAAATGATCTGATTTGCTCTCTTCCAGGTACTGAAGTGAATATTTGTACTGAGGAATATTGAAATTACATGTTTCTAGGAATCTCAGCTAGATGGAATAAAGATGGCACTTTGATGCCATGGGAAAAGACTGACACTTTAACAAATAATACTTATATAATTGGATATCCAGCTAGAGGAAAACAAATTTAAACTTCTACTTCATTGTATATATACAACAACAAAAAAATCTAAATGAATTACAGGTGTAAATGTAAAAAAACTATAAGGCATCAGAAGAAAATTTAGAAGAATATTTTATATGATGCAGGAGTTGGGGAAAAAAATGGCATCATCTAGTGAAGCTGAAGAGGCACATGCATACAAAATATAAACTCCATTTCTAGGAAGATAACCTAGAAAAGTGTTTCTCAAGGTGTGTTCCAGGGAACCCTGAAGGTCCCTGAGACACTTTCGGGGGGGTATGTAAATTCAAAACTATTTTTATACTACTACTGTCTTTATCACTGCCCTTATCTCATGAGTGTACTGTGGTGTTTTCAAGGGACTTCATCATGCGTGAGGACACAGTTGCTCTTATAACTAATAGAATGTATGCTTGTGTATTCTTGTGTTTTCTAAATTTTCTAATCTAGAAGGTTTAGGATATAAAAGTGTGCATTTTCAGAGATTAACTCAACTTAATCCCTAAACTTCTACTGTGCTCTTACTATCTTTGGTTATCCTTTATAATCCAATAAATCATTATTCTGAAATTTCAAAATGTTCCTAGCACCGATGCACACACAACAATAAATATACTTTGCTGTCTTGTTTTACAAAGCATAGAAAATTTTGTATAGTAAAATGTGTCATCATTGAGAACAATTTCATGTTAGAAGAACCCACAGTTAACCAATATTTTGACCAATGTATGATGTTATAAAATCTTGCATGGGTAAAATACTCATTCAAAGTACAAGACAGACAGTGAGTTTTAATGTAAAAGAGTATAAAATGTTCATTTATACAATTTCAAATTCTATAAAACAACTAGCTTTTAAGAAGCCACTACTTGTCAAGTTTTGTTGTACCATCCCAACAAGACTATCTACAATTATCTGAAAAGGCTATTCAAATAGTGCTCTCTTTTCCAACTTCATATCTGTGTGAAATTAAATTTTCTTCATACACTTCAATAAAAACAATGTATAGCAAAAGACTGATGCAAAAGCAGAGAAGAGACTAGCTGTATTTAATTAAGCCAGACATTAAAAAGCTTTACAAAACTGTATAACCATGCCACTCTTCTTGCTAAGTATTTTTATTTTGGAAAATACAGATTTTCGTAAATAAAAAGATTTATGTTCATATGTAATGTGTTTATTATTGTCATTTTAAATGAATTAATAATATTTTAAAATGTCTGCTTTAATTTCAAATACAGTAAATAGCTATAAATATAACTGACATAAATATCTGTCAACTTGAGGTTTTCAATAATTTTTACAAGTGTGGAGGGTTCCCGACCAAAAAGTTTGAGAACAATTACTGTATAAATATTCTTGTAAATGCATAGCAGGAAACATTGGTAAGATTGTTCTCAGTGCCTATGTTCATAATGGCAAAATATGTATAAACAGCCAAAATGTCCACTGATTTGAGAAAGGATAAATAAAGTGTGGCATATTCATCCAATGGAATAAAACAGCAAAAATCAGTGAACTAGTTACACACATCAGCAGGAATGAATATCACAAACATGTTGAGTAGAATAAGCAAGCCATAGAAGGCATACAAACTTCCTCCGTGTGTACTAAATTCAAAATCATGCAAAACTAAACAATATACTACATATGGATATACACATATGGTAAAATATGAAGAAATACAAAGAATAGAAAACAAATCAGAGTAGTGTTGTCTCCACCAGGGAGAATGGGGCATGGTGCTAAATCGCATTTGGGATGTTAAAATGTTGGTAATAAACTATTTGTTGCATCATTTATTTGTCAAATAAAATATTAGTAATAAGTGGCAGAATGGTTACACAGGTGTTTAAAATAATTCTTTTAACAGCACATATGTATTATAAATTTTCTCTTGCAGGTATTGTGTATTTCACAGTTAAAAAAATAAAGAATAATGAGACTATATTTTAACCTTGAATGATCAGTAACACTTTTATTAATTGCTGATGAGTATGTGAATTGCTACAATCTTTTTGTAAAGTAATATAATACCATCTGTGAAATGCAAAATGCACTTAACTTTTGATCCAGCAATGTCACATTGGGAATCGATCCTGAAAAAGGGAAAGCCCTCCTGCCTGAGGCCAGGTGTGTGTATGCTGGAGCACACATATAGGGTTATTACAACATCATCGACAGTGGCCAAAATCTGGAATCAACCTGAATATCCATTAATAGGGGAATGGTTGAATAAATCATGGTATATCCATACTAGTATTATTACTAGTATTATTATTACATGGTATATTCATTACTAGTTACCATAGTAGTATTGTTTGGCTCTTAAAACACTGCTACAATTTTATATGTGAACCTGGAAGGCTTTCCATGTTGTATTAAGTGGGAAAAAAGTTCCAGAGAAATGTAAATAGGGTCCTTTCCTTTTTTTAAGAAATGGGAAAACTATATATGTAATAAATATTTTTTCTATGAGCATGGAGAAATATATAGAAGGATATATACAATCTAAACTGTTAACTATGTCTGTCTCACAGGCAGTGGAATGAGAGGTAATACGAGAGAAGATTAACAATTCTTTCTATACCTCTGTATTACTGGACTTAAAAATTAATTAAAATTAATTGTTAGTTATACAAGTTTTCTTGTTCTTATGTCTTATAAAAAAATACTCAACAGGGGCATTCCCTGGCGGTCCAGTGGTTAGGACACCATGCTTCCACTGCTGAGAGCACAGGTTGGAGTCAGGGAACTAAGATACCGGCCAAACCAGAAAATAAAAATGATTCAAAACATTGACCCTTTTGACTAGTTTTTTTTTCTTATTTTTGAAAAGTGCTTCATTCTCTCTCCCAGATGGAGAAGGAAATGGAAAAGAAAATGGAGGGGTTGAACGGTCATAAGCAAATTTGTCATGTTATTAGAAAAGCTGGGAACACCTAGAACATCAGAAGAACCTATGTCATTACCTAATTCCAAAATCATTTTTGCAAGAGAAACCTGGTTAAACAAAATAGCCCAGAATTGGGATGGTCAAGACATCCTAATTTATGGGGGGAAAAAAAAAACCTTTCATTACAGCCCTTGTTCAGAAAATCCTTCTGACGGGCATGACTACCTTTTCCTTCTATGGTAAGTGATAGTTCCAAAGGAGCCTCGCAAAGAAGGTCCCCACCTTCTGCCCCACGCTGCCAGAGCCCACCTTGAGGAATCATTCCTCAAAAAGCCACCCTTCCTTTATCTGTCCACACTGACACAAGCATACTTGGGATAGGAGGCAAAAGGTGCTCTCTCAGCTCTTCTCCATAGCAAGCCAAGGTCATCTGCCTTTGGTGGATCGTTTCACATCAAGTCTTTCATTTGGGTCACATTAAAGAGATTAGAGCATGAAGAAAATCCCACATCTGTTAACCGTTTGGAGTAATTTATTTGTTTTTCCTACAATTAAAGCCCAGACCATACAAATCAATCTTAATAACTCAAAATCCTAATTATTATGCTTTTATATTTTTAATTGATTATTTCTGAGTCATGTGCTGTTTGAGAATTTACATCCAATGGTTCCCATTCTTACATTCTTTCACTGATACAAGAGATACTTTTTTTTTATGTTCCAGGCACTGTCCGGAACACTGGTAATATAATCATTAACAAGATAGACATGGTCCCATTTTCTTGAAGTTTTCAGCTTAGAAAGAATTGACTGAAAAGGAAACACATAAAAATAAGCTCTCTTGAAGCCAACACAGCTGTAACACAGTGCAGATGATAGAAGATTGACCTGCATGAAGCTGAAAGCTCTTTCTATTCTAAGATTCTCATGGAAGTGTAGAAACATAACACTAAACTTCCTAATCTTGAATAAGGACATCAGTATTTCAAGAGCTCTGCAGTTGGATCCGTTAGTTTAAAAGTACTAAATTGAGTACAATATTGATAAAGGTCCAAGTTCTGGTTTGAATTTCCTAACCTAATATAAGTATTTTGGGTTTGAATTTTCTGACCTGATTTCAGAAATAAAAGCAAACATAGCATGAATTTGTATATAAGTGAGATAAAGTGTTAACATGAAAGTACAGTAGAAACCATTTAAAATATTGGATCACATACTGAAGTAGAAAACCTAGTAGCCAGAGGGGTAAATTTTTTAAATGTTATTAATGAATAAAAAAATCTACACTGTAAAAAACCATGCCCCGTTGCACACAGGATAAATTGACTAATTCCTTTCATCTTGAGGTGTGAGCACTGTGTTACTAACCTTTTTAAAATAAGAATTCATGCCTTATATGACTGTAACCTGATCTTTTTTTTTCCTTCTCCAGCACTCTACCTACTTACAGATGTCCTTCATAGCAATAATATTTATATTAGTTGGGCCTACATCATGGTTTTCAAATGAATTTTCTTTTTGCTTTGGGAGTTGTCCTTGTTGGTTTTTCTGAGAAACTCCCTAGTTTGAAGGTCAAGGAGTCAAAAAATAATGAAGCCAAATAAAAATATCAGATGATTTTCTGTGTTATTCTAATTATTCTTACCTTGGATCCAGTGACATTTTAAGATAATATTTATCATTGGTCTTCCACAGAGTTAATGATAAGAATGACAACAGCTGACATTTATTGAATGCTAAACACGTGCCTAGTACTGTTCTATGAGTTTGGTGTGCATTGTCAGATATCCTCCTAACAGTGTGTGAGGAAGGTAATTGTATAATCTTCCTTTCACAGACGTGTAACCTGAGACAAAGAAAGGTTAGACAACTTTCCCAAGGATCTTGACTAGTGAGGAGTAAAGCTGTAATATGAAACCGGGAATTTGACATCAGAGTCCACACTCTTTCCTCCTTTTCTAGTAAGCTTTGTATGAAAGTTTGTCAAGGAGAAAAGTACACAAATCATGTGCAACTCAGTGAATTTTCATAAAGTAAACCCACTTGGGCAACACCACCCAGATCAAGAAATGATGCATGACCAGCACTCCAGAAGTCCTTCTTTGTGCCCCTCCCACTTAGTGTTTTCTTCCCAGAGGTAACTACTATCCCGAATCCTAACAATTCGTTTTGCTTCTTTTTTTTCTGTATTTTATTTTTTTAAATTTTTTTAATTGGAGTATAATCGCTTTACAATGTTGTGTTAGTTTCTGCTGTACAATGAAGTGAATCAGCTATATGTATACATATATCCCCTCCCTCTTGGACCTCCCCCTCCCCATTTCCACTGATCTAGGTCATCACAGAGCACCAAGCTGAGCTCCCTGTGCTATACAGCAGGTTCCCACTAGCTATCTATTTTACACATGGTAGTGTATTTATGTCAAACCTAATATCCCAATTCATCTCACACTCGCCTTCCCCCCCAACCCAGTATCCACACGTCTATTCTCTATGTCTGCGTTTCTATTCCTGCCCTGATATGAACTTTATATGAATGGAATAATATAATTTGTTAAAATGATCCTTGTTATTGTGGAAAGTATAGTTACTTTTATTGTTGTATAGTATTCTAACATTTAACTATATCACAATTTATTTATCCATCCTACTCTTGAGGGAAACTTGAGCAGTTTCCAGTTGGGGGCTATTAAAAATAATGCTGCTGTTAACATTCTCATTCATGTTATTTTGGGCACATATGTACACTTTTATGTTGTGCATATTATATACATCATGAAATGCAATTGCTGGGTTATAGGACATGGTTGCTCACTTTAATGAAATCTTCAATTTTCAAAGTGTTTGTACCAATTTACACTTTCACCACCAGTGTATGAGAGTTCCACTAATTCCACATCATCATCAACACTTGGTATTGTCTGGCTTTTAATTTTTGGCCATTTTGCTAGATGTGTAATGATATCTTATTATGGTTTTAATTTGTGGTTTTTCTGATAACTAACAATGTTGAGCAAATCGCTGAGCACCTGTTCAAGTCTTCTGCACATTTTTCTATTAGGTTACTCATTTTATGATCATTAATTTTTAGAAGTCTTTATATACTCTAAATATGATCCTTTGTCAGAAATACCTATTGCAATTATCATCTCTTACTCTGTTTTGCCTTGTCACTCTTGTAATAATGTCTTGAATAGAAGTGCTCATATTCTATTTTTTTAAACATCTTTAATGCAGTATAATTGCTTTACATTGTGTTTGTTGCTGCTGTAAAAGTGAATGAGCTATACGTATACATATATCCCCATATCCCCTCCCTCTTACGTCTCACTTCCCACTGTCCCTATCCCACCCCTCTAGGTGGTCACAAAGCACTGAGTTGATCTCACTATGCTATGTGGCTGCTTCCCGCTAGCTATCTATTTGACATTTCGTAGTGTATATATGTCCATGCCACTCTCTCACTTCGTCCCAGCTTACCCTTCCCCCTCCCCATGCCCTCCAGTCCATTCTCTACGACTGTGTCTTTATTCCTGTCCTGCCCCTAGGTTCTTCAAAACCTTTTTTTTCTCTTTTTTTAGATTCCATATGTATGTTAGCATGCTGTATTTGTTTGTGTCTTCCTGACTTACTTCACCCTGTATGACAGACGCTAGGTCCATCCACCTGACCACAAATAACTCAACTTCGTTTCTTTTTATGGCTGAGTAATATTCCATTGTAAATATGGGCCACATTTTCTCTATCCATTCATCTGTCAGTGGACACTTAGGTTGCTTCCATGTCTTGGCTATTGTAAATAGAGCTGCACTGAATATTGGGGTATGACTCTTTTTGAATTATGGTTTTCTCAGGGTATATGCCCAGTGGGATTGCTGGGTTGTATGGTAGTTCTATTTTTAGTTTCTTAAGGAGGCTTCATACTGTTCTCCATAGTGGCTGTATCAATTTACATTCCCACTAACAGTGCAAGAGGTTTCCCTTTTCTCCTCACCCTCTCTAGCATTTATTGTTTGCAGATTTTTTGACGATGGCCATTCTGACTGATGTGAGGTGATACCTCATTTTAGTTTTGATTTACAGTTCTCTAATGATTAGTGATGTTGAGCACCTTCTCATGTGCTTCTTGGCCATCTGTATGTCTTCTTTGGAGAAATGTCTATTTAAGTCTTCTGCCCATTTTTCAATTGGGTTGATTGTTTTCCCGATATTGAGGTGCATGAACTGCTTATATAATTTGGAGATTAATCTTTTGTAGGTTGCTTCATTTAAAAATATTTTCTCCCATTCTGAGGGTTGTCTTTTCGTCTGGTTGATGGTATCCTTTGCTGTGCAAAAGCTTTTAAATTTCATTAGTTCCCATTTGTTTATTTTTGTTTTTATTTCCATTACTCTAGGAGGTGGGTCAAAAAGGATCTTGCTGTGATTGATGTCAGAGTGTTTGCCTATGTTCTCCTGTAAGAGTTTTATAGTGTCTGGCCTTACAATTAGGTCTTTAATCCATTTTGAGTTTATTTTTGTAAATGGTGTTAGGGAGTGTTCTAATTTCATTCTTTTACATGTAGCTGTCCAGTTTTCCCAGTACAACTTATTGAAGAGGCTATCTTTTCTCCATTGTATATTCTTGCCTCCTTTATCAAAGACAAAGTGACCATATGGGCGTGGGTTTATCTCTGGGTTTTCTATCCTGCTCCATTCATCTATATTTCTGTTTTTGTGCCAGTACCATACTATCTTGTTTACTGTAGCTTTGTAGTATAGTCTGAAATCATGAAGTCTGATTCTTCCAGCTCCGTTTTTCTTTCTCAAGATTGCTTTTGCTACTTGGGGTCTTCTGTGTTTCCATACAAATTGTGAAATTTTTTATTCTAGTTCTGTGAAAATGCCATTGGTAGTTTGATAGGGATTGCATTGAATCTGTAGATTGCTTTGCGTAGTATAGTCATTTACACAAAGTTGATTCTTCCAATCCAAGAACGTGGTATATCTCTCCACCTGTTTGTATCATCTTTAATTTCTTTCATCAGTGTCTTACAGCTTTCTGCATGCAGGTCTTTTGTCTCCTTAGGTAGGTTTATTCCTAGATATTTTATTCTTTTTGTTGCAATGGTAAATGGGAGTGTTTCCTTAATTTCTCTTTCAAATTTTTGATCATTAGTGTATAGGAATGCAAGAGATTTCTGTGCATCAATTTTGTATCCTGCTACTTTACCAAATTCATTGATTAGCTCTAGTAGTTTTCTAGTAGCATCTTTAGGAATCTGTATGTATAGTATCATGTCATCTGCAAGCAGTGACAGCTTTACTTCTTCTTTTCTGATTTGGATTCCTTTTATTTCTTTTTCTTCTCTGATTGCTGTGGCTAAAACTTCCAAAACTATGTTGAATAATAGTGGTGAGAGTGGGCAACCTTGTCTTGTTCCTGATCTTAGTGGAAATGGTTTCAGTTTTTCACCATTAAGAAGGGTATTGGGAGCTTCCCTGGTGGCGCAGTGGTTGAGAGTCCACCTGCCGATGCAGGGGATATGGGTTCGTGTCCCGGTCTGGGAGGATCCCACATGCCACGGAGAGGCTGAGCCCGTGAGTCATGGCCGCTAAGCCTGCACGTCCAGAGCCTGTGCTCTGCAGCGGGAGAGGCCACAGCAGTAAGAGGCCCATGTACCACAAAAAAAAAAAAAAAAACATGTTGGCTGTGCGTTTGTCATATATGGCCATTATTATATTGAGGAAATTTCCCTCTATGCCTATTTTCTGGAGAGTTTTTATCATAAATGGGTGTTGAATTTTGTAGAAAGCTTTTTCTGCATCTATTGAGATGATCATATGGTTTTTATCCTTCAGTTTAATAATATGGTGTATCACATTGATTGATTTGCATATTTTGAAGAATCCTTGTATTCCTGCAATAAACCCCACTTGATCATGGTGTATGATCCTTTTAATGTGCTGTTGGATTGTTTGCTAGTATTCTGTTGAGGGTTTTTGCATCTATGTTCATCAGTGATATTGGCTTGTAGTTTTCATTTTTTGTAACATCTTCGTCTAGTTTTCGTATCAGGGTGATGCTGGTCTCGTAGAATGAGTTTGGGACTGTTCCTCCCTCTGCTATATTCTGGCAATGTTTGAGAAGGAGAGGTGTTAGCTCTCCTCTAAATGTTTGACAGAAATCACCTGTGAAACCATCTGGTCCTGGGATTTTGTTTGTTGGAAGATTTTTAATCACAGTTTCAATTTCAGTGCTTGTGACTGGTCTGTTTATATTTTCTATTTCTTCCTGGTTCAGTCTCGGAAGGTTGTGCATTTCTAAGAATTTGTCCATTTCTTCCAGGTTGTCCATTTTATTGGCATGTAGTTGCTTGTGGGAATCTCTCATGATCCTTTTTATTTCTGCAGTGTCAGTTGTTACTTCTCCTTTTTCATTTCTAATTCTGTTGATTCGAGGCTTCTCACTTTTTTTCTTGATAAGTCTGGCCAATGGTTTATCAATTTTGTTTATCTTGTCAAAGAACCAGCTTTCAGTTTTATTGATCTTTGCTATCATTTTTTTTCTTTTTCATTTATTTCTGATCTGATTTTATGATTTCTTCTGCTAACTTTGGGGTTTTTTGGTTCTTCTTTGTCTAATTGCTTTAGGTGTAAGGTTAGGTTGTTTACTTGAGATTGTTCTTGTTTCTTGAGGTAGCATTGTTTTGCTATAAACTTCCCTCTTAGAACTGCTTTTGCTGCATCCCATAGGTTTTGGGCTGTCGTGTTTTCATTGTCATTTGTTTCTAGGTATTTTTTGATTTCCTCTTTGATTTCTTCAGTGATCTCTTGGTTATTTAGTAGCATATTGTTTAGCCTCCATGTGTTTGTAATTTTTACAGCTTTTTTCCTGTAATTGATATCTAGTCTCATGGCATTGTGGTCAGAAAAGATACTTGATACTATTTCAATTTTCTTAAATTTCCCAAGGCATGATTTGTGACCCAAGATATGATCTATCCTGGAGAATGTCCCATAAGCACTTGAGAAGAAAGTGTATTCTGTTGTTTTTGGATGGAATGTCCTATAAATATCAATTATGTCCATCTTGGTTAATGTATCATTTAAAGCTTGTGTTTTGTTATCCATTTTCATTTTGGTTGATATGTCCATTGGTGAAAGTGGGGTGTTAAAAGTCCCCTACTATGATTGTGTTACTGTCTATTTCCCCTTTTATGGCTGTTAGCATTTGCCTTATGTATTGAGGTGCTCCTACGTTGGGTGCATAAATATTTATAAGTGTTATGTCTTCTTCTTGGATTGATCCCTTGATCATTATGTAGTGTCCTTCTTTGTCTCTTGTAATAGTCTTTATTTTAAAGCCTATTTTGTCTGATATGAGAATTGCTACTCCAGTTTTCTTTTGATTTCCATTTGCAGGGAATATCTTTTTCCATTCCCTCACTTTCAGTCTGTATGTGTCCCTAGGTCGGAAGTGGGGCTCTTTTAGACAGCATATATACGGGTCTTGTTTTTGTATCCATTCAACCAGTCTGTCTTTTGGTTGGAGCATTTAATTCATTTACATTTAAGGTAATTATTGATATGTATATTGCTATTACCATTTTCTTAATTGTTCGGGGTTTGTTATTGTAGTTCTTTTCCTTCTCTTGCGTTTCTTGCCTAGAGAAGTTCCTTTAGCATTTGTTGTAAAGCTGGGTTGGTGGTGCTGAATTCTCTTAACTTTTGCTTGTCTGTAAAGGTTTTAATTTCTCTGTCGAATCTGAATGAGATCCTTGGTGGGTAGAATAATCTTGGTTGTAGGTTTTTCCCTTTCATCACTTTAAATCTGTCTTGCCACTCCATTCTGGCTTGCAGAGTTTCTGCTAAAAGATCACTGTTAACCTTATGGGGATTCCCTTGTATGTTATTTGTTGCTTTTCCCTTGCTACTTTTAATACTTTTTCTTTGTATTTAACTTTTCATAGTTTGATTAATGTGTCTTGGCATGTTTCTCCTTGGATTTATCCTGTATGGGACTCTCTGCACTTCTTGGATTTGACTATTTCCTTTCCCATATTAGGAAAGTTTTCAACTATAATCTCTTCAAATATTTTCTCAGTCCCTTTCTTTTTCTCTTCTTCTTCTGGGGCCCCTATGATTCGAATGTTGGTGCGTTTAATGTTGTCCCAGAGGTCTCTGAGACTGTCCTCAATTCTTTTCATTCTTTTTTCTTTATTTTGCTCTGCGGTAGTTATTTCCACTATTTTATCTTCCAGGTCACTTATCCGTTCTTCTGCCTCAGTTATTCTGCTACTGATTTCTTCTAGAGAATGTTTAATTTCATTGATTGTGTTGTTCATCATTGGTTTTTTGCTCTTTAGTTCTTCTAGGTCCTTGTTAAACGTTTCTTGTATTTTCCCCATTCTATTTCCAAGATTTTAGATCATTTTTACTATCATTACTCTGAATTCTTTTTCAGGTAGTCTGCTTATTTCCTCTTCATTAGTTTCGACTAGTGGGTTTTTACCTTGTTCTTTCATCTGCTACATATTTTTCTGTCTTCTCATTAACTTACTGTGTTTGGGGTTACTTTTTCGCAGGCTGTACATTCGTAGTTCCCTTTGTTTTTGGTGTCTGTCCCCAGTGGATAAGGTTGGTTCAGTAGGTTGTGTAGGCTTCCTGGTGGAGGGGACTGGTGCCCATTTTCTGGAGGATGAGGCTGGATCTTGTCTTTCTGGTGGACAGGACTGCACCTGGTAGTGTGTTTTGGGGGGTGTCTGTGACCTTAGTATGATTTTAGGCAGCCTCTCTGCTAATGGGTGGGGTTGTGTTCCTGTCTTGCTAGTTGTTTGGCATGGGGTGTCCAGCACTGGAGCTTGCTGGTTGCTGAGTGGAGCTGGGTCTTAGCGCTGAGACAGAGATCTCTGGGAGAACTCTCGCTGACTGATATTACATGGGGCCAGAAGGTGTCTGGTGGTCCAATGTCCTGAACTTGACTGTCCCACCTCAGAGGCTCAGGCCTGATACCCGGCCAGAGCACCCAGACCCTGTCAGCAGCACGGCAGTGAATGTGGCAGTCTCCAATATGAAGTCAGATTATGAGGGTCTACAATAGCTGTTCAGCTAGAACAGGCTGACTTGGTAGCAATTTGTCTACGAGGCTGTCTCCAGCAGCTGCTGGCTAAAAGAGTAGGTCTCTGCATGTGCTGCTAGAATCTTAAACGTTTATATAGAGGTCTTCACTGGGTTCAGTCACGGATTCGTTACAGATGTTCTCAAGAACACCTTACTCTCTCAAGGTTGTGTGCTTGAAACAGCTCCTAAGCCCAAGGGTCTACAAGCTGCAGGAAGATGAGACGACCCAGGGTGGCCTGCAAGCCATGATTCTCGCCACGAAACCTGCTTCTGCTGTCATGGAATCCAGCTTCCCCTACCGCTCTGCAATGAGTTTTCAGTGAAGTTTTCTCTCTGTGCTGATGAAATTCATGCTACCTGAGTTGCCCAAAGCCATAGAGCGCTTAAATGTTGGGGCTGGGGTACAAACCCAGCAAATCTGGCTCCAAGGTCAGTGTCCCCCCACCCTGTCTAAAGCAAGGTCCTGGAACAACACCCCATTGTGTGCAGCAGACGGTGGGCAGGACATGGCGGCAGGCCAGTAGTGCTTATATTCTTAACCACGATGCTATACTGCTTCAATCCTCGAAAAAAATAATAATTTTTACTGTCATCATAATAATGGATATCTTAGGAAGCCTTCTCTTTAACTGACATTTCAAAGTTGTTTCTCCAGTGTAGCCTAATAGATCATAGCTGATTATTTAACAGATTATCTGTATATGATCAAACTGGACTTTATGTCACCTAGAATACCTACCAACAATTACGTGCTTTGGTTTTTTGGTTATAAAGATACAAACATAATCTCATCTAGGAAAATCATCCCTCAAGAGGCAGGGGAAATAGGTGAAAGTGGTCAAAAGGTAAAAACTTCTACTTATAAGATAAATAAGACATGGGGATATAATGTACAGCATGTTGACTACAGTTAATACTACTCTATTAAATATTTGAAAGTTGCTAAGAAAGTAGATCTTAAAAGTTCTCGTTACAAAAAAAGAATTGTAACTGTGTGAGGTGATGGATATTAACTAAACTTATTGTGGTAATCATTTCATAATATACACATAAGTCATTATATTGTACACCCTGGACTAATACAGGGTTATATGTCAATTACATCTCATTAAAACTGAAGGAAGGGCTTCCCTGGTGGCGCAGTGGTTAAGAGTCAGCCTGCCGATGCAGGGGACACGGGTTTGTGCCCCGGTCCGGGAAGATCCCACATGCTGCGGAGCAGCTAGGCCCGTGAGCCATGGCCACTGAGCCTGCGCATCTGGAGCCTGTGCTCCACAATGGGAGAGGCCACAACAGTGAGAGGCCCGCATACTGAAAAAAAAAAAAAAAAAAAACTGAAGGAAAAAATCATACTGTTTCAATTATCCCTTTATGAAGAAAATGTAGAAATAAAAAATTAAAAATAAAGAAATTTTAAATAACTTTTGAAATGGGTTCCATCATGATTTGAGGAGGATGGATAAACAAACTGAGTAGTTTTCTGTATCAACTTGTTGATAATGGCCTCCTGAGGTAAGAATTGATCTGGCTAATTATGTTCCCATTTTGTTGAGTTGGCTTGTTTGTGATATTTTTCCCCTGGAAAAGGCTGAACTTCATGTTTTTGTTTGCTTTTAAGCAATGCTCATGTTTGTTTGGTTTTTAATTTTTTTTTACTTTTACTCCTTTGGGTGTTTTTGTTTGTTTCCTAAAGCTCCTAAAAGAAGTGGGATTTTTTAGTTGATTAATTTGACAATATAGATGGTGACACACATACAAATTTATTTCCAAAATCATGATTTGTTAAAGGAAGTAGCATTTATTTGAGATTGAAAATAATGCCTTATTTGTAAACTGTAGTGTCTTCCCTATGTTTTCTGGTTCAGTGGATCCCATATTCTTTTCTAAAATCGCTTTATAATGTGAAACCTTTTACTTATTAAAGCAATGCTCATTTTCTGCTTGTACTTGTCAAGTAAATTCTGCTTCTCATAGTAGATAAACTCTGAAATCTCAATGGCTTCACATAGTAGAAGTTTATACTGCTAGTTCTGTGTGTTTGAATGGGGAGGAGATATTTTCTGTTCCATAGAGTCTATCAGAGACATAAACTGATAGAAGCTCTGCTGCCTTCAACACATGGTATCTGAAATTGCCCAAATCTAGTCAACAGATGGGGCAGAGAAAGAGCAGAGGACCCAGTGGGAGATTTTATGGGCCAGGCCCAGAAGTGATATAAATCATTTCCACCCACATTCCATTGGCCTGAACTCAGTCTCACGCCTCCACCTACAAGCAAGGGGGGATGGGAAATGAGGTCCCTATAATAATTCTGTTTCATGGACAGGGAGCCTGAACATTTAATGGATAGCCAGCCATTCACAATTTTCATGGTTACCAAGCTGGATACCGAGTACTGTGACTTTAAGACAGGAGGGGGCATTTTTGGAGTGGGAGCCATATAAGGGTTCCAGTCGTCCAGAGAAATTACTCTCAGTCTCCTCTGTCTGAACCTTACCATGGCATATTTTTTTCTGTCAGTTTTTAATCTCAGAGGCCCCATGAATTTCATCCCCTGCATCTACATAACCAGAGATTCCTGCCTATCATTTTCCCCAGGAACACCCCCTGGTTGTGCCCCTCTGGTCACTCCCTTTCCAGGGCAGGTCTCCATCTCCCTTCCAACCTTCTGATGCACCCCCTTTCTGGTCTCCCAAACACCTGAAGTCCCCCAAGGCCAGTCTTGCAGTGCAGGGTAATAAGTTTCACCTGGCCAATTACATTTCTCTTTTGCTAGTGTACTAGTTCACTTTCTTTCCCAGACAGCATCAGTTCAGGCGAGCAGAGGTTCTTTTTAAGCAGCAAATGAGTGCTTAGCAATTTACGTATAAATTATTCCTTATAACCAGGTCTCAGCCGGCTTTTTTTTTTTTTTTTTTCTTTTGCGGTACACGGGCCTCTCACTGTTGTGGCCTCTCCCGTTGCGGAGCATAGGCTCTGGACACGCAGGCTCAGCGGCCATGGCTCACGGGCCCAGCCGCTCCGCGGCATGTGGGATCCTCCCGGACCGGGGCACGAACCCGTGTCCCCTGCATCGGCAGGCGGACTCTCAACCACTGCGCCATCAGGGAAGCCCTCAGCCAGCTTTTAATAGACATTTTTGCCTTTGGTAATATTTTTCAAGCGCTGATTCCTAAACTAACATTATAGAAGTGACTCTAATTTTATGTTATCTTTCATGGAAAGTTCTTATAGTTAATTGTGATGACAAGAGTCTAAAATAACAACTCTAAGCAGTGTCTAATGCTTCATTTATTAGATTGGCCCTTATCTCTGCCCTTGTGTCTGTTCTAACTAAATACATGTATATACTGCTGTCACCTTGAGGCCTTGGATTTTTCACATCTAGAGACTTAACTTCTGCTTTAGCAAGAACTGTATAAAGTGAGCTCTAAAGCAGGGGTCAGCAATCTAACCCTCATGGCCAAATCCAGCCTGCTTTCTATGCTTGTAAATAAAGTTTTATTGGAACACAGCCATGCCCATTTATTTACAGATTATCTATGTCTGGAATTTTACAAAAAAAGTTGGTTGACCCTTGCTCTAAAGTAAAGAGACAACCTCCTATGAAGCTGACATCTGAGCAGGACTTTGAATAATAAGTAACATTTTACAGATAGGGGTTAGGGAAGATGCAGAGAAAATATTTTAGTTAAAAAGAATAGATTTCCAAAACATAGTGATATCTGTGAGAACAGTGGTCTGCCTTGTTTTGCTAGGGCATAAATCCCAAAAGAAGGATCAGTGGGAGATGAGCAGCAGAGGCAGACCAGGAGGGGCTAGACCAAAAAGAGCCTTTTGGTTCAGGCCAAGCAAGATGGATTTCCACCCCCCACCCCATAGGTCAGTATTTCTTAAAGCATTTTCAATCAATGTTGATAGATTTTATGGAAGAAAAAAAGAGAGAAAATGTGCCCATGGTTAAAAATATTTGGAAAGCATTGGCTTAATCAACCTTCAACAAGTTGTTGCAGGACTTCTCAGAGCCTTTAAAATGCTTCTCTCCATTGGAAATCTCTAAGAAGGGACTGTAGAATTTCTGGGTTATTTGACTATACACCCTTCTTTGGTTAATCACCTCAGAGAACTAGTATTCACCAAAACACTTTGGATAATCTTTCTTGAACAACAGGAAGCCAGTGTAAGGATTTAGGCAGAAGGGAGATGTGACCAGACTTGCATTTTAAGAGAACTGCTTTGGCAGCTGTATGAGGAATAGATTGTCAGAAAAGAAGACCAAATGCAGGGAGACAAGATAAGAATCCAGTGCAACAGTCCAGGTGAGAGGTGATGGGGAATAACGTATCATTTCCCAACACTGATTTGTTTGGCATGTCTGTTATTTAAAAAAGCAGTAGTCTTATCTTGTATAAGAGGTTTCCTGGCTGGGGTGAGTCTTACTTCAGGATCTAGATCCTCCCATTGCAGGAACCACCAATAGTCTGTGGCTTAGATTGCTTGCCTCAGGTCTCACCTCAGCCACTCCCTGCATCCGGACCTGACACCAGGTTCAGGATTTTAGTTCTTGCAGATCACCTGGTTTATCACTGCTTTCAGGGTCTCTGACTTGCCACTTTGTTTTTCTACAGCATCTTAACTCTCTGGAGTCTGCCTTGCCCCACTGCTTTGCCTTGCCTTCTGGTACCCAAACTGTCTGCCTACAGGCTGGTTCTACCAACATGCTTTTGTCTGCCCAGCCACTCTCTTGGTTTCATTCCCCTGCTTCTGAGAACTCCAGCCACATCACCCCACACTAGAGCTCTGCCCTGACTTCCCTGGCCCGTGTGCTTCCTGAGACCAGTCTGCTCTGCTTGTTCGACCTTCCATGCCAGGTTTTACCATGTGCAGAAAAATTCATTTCCTAACACCTGCTGCTGCTTTCTACCTGGAGTCTCTTATGTTGCTGCAAATGACTGAGCCGAAAATTTGACAACAAAGACGAAATCAAACTCTATCTGATCCTTTTTTTTTTTTCCAGGGGATTTCCAGGACTTCTTTATACTTCCTCAGGCATCCCTTGGGCTAAGTGATTTCACTTTTCCCAAAACTTTTGCCCAGGATGAAATTTAGAGAGAAACCGTCCTAAAAATGACTATCCCTACACTTCATCCTCTCCTTCTCTCTTACCACTTTTGAGGGATGCTATTCTGTATTTCTACCTTTACGAGGAGAGAAATAAAGGAGGAGTCAAGGCATCTCAGAGAACCAGGCCAGGACTGGAACTCTTGAGAAGAATCTGATTCTCCTCCAGTGTGGCCCTTATGACTCCTATTTCATTTCTGTCATGTGGCTTGAAGGCACTCCCGTCACAGGGCTATTCAACCTTGTCCAGTTAACCTTGTTATTCCACGCAGAGCACATGCTGTCCCAGGAGTGGTCCTGTTGGGAGGGGCCAGAGAGGTGCTAAGCCAAGAGATTCCAGGGAGAGCAGAGGCAGCTCAGCAAGAAGGGGTGTTAAGAGCCTTGGTCAAAAGCAGGCTGGCTCGGAGGAGCACAGAGTGGTTTGGCTGGAAGGTACTAGGCAGCCTTTGTCCTGCTGAGACGACCAGATCCCTCAGCTGGGCTCTGCAGAGATCAAGCTGGGAATATTTCAGTGACATGCCTTCCTTGCTACCCCTACAGTCCCTGGCTGTGGTCTGGTCCTTTGCTCGGCCAAACTATGTGATCTCTTTTGGTGAGCTGGCAGCCACACGCTATGAGCTGGACTGAACAGTGTATGTCCCTGTTCCCTTGCCTCGTTATTTTACAACTAAACAATCAGCATATTTCTGTGAAAGCCTGTCTCCTTTCCTGAGTTCTGAACCACTATTCATTCAGGAACACATTTTAAACTTTTTCATCCTAATGAATGTCAGATATATGTACAGGAGAAGAAAAAGGATGGCTCTGTAAAGGAACAGTTACCTCTAAGTGATAAAAGATGTGAATGGGCTCTCAAAGTACTTGCCCCAAAGTATTCCATTTCTGAGAGACTTATTTGACTGCTAAGACCCCAGCTACGTCTAGAAACATTTGAAGCCTCCTGTTTCCATCTGGCCTGGAGGATGCTGAGCTTACAGAATTCCGAGCCAACTCAGAGACTTTTCTTTAGAATTGAGATTTGAGGACAGCATTTTTTTCCCCTACAGACTTATCTTTCAGAAAAGCAACAACAGTGTCAGGTAATTCTTTTCAGAGAGTGTGATCTTCTGTTTACTTTATGTCTTTAAAACTTCAGGTAAGGAGAGTAAGCTAACCTCTAAAAGGAAATCACAGTTGATAGAAACCATGCTGAAGGGAAGGACTACTCTGTGCCCCTGAGTTCTTCTGACAGATTTTACTTACCAGTCTTGTTGTATGTGTGTATATTTGAAATGAGTATATGTATAACTCACTAAATGTATGCTGCCATCTAAAGTTCTTCCTAACCTAGAAACAATATCTTCCTCATTTCAGTCTTTCAGCTAAAAGTTCATTATATTGTAGAAGCATTGAGTCAGATCAAACTCATATCGTTTTTGAGTTTCAAAAGTTTGGGGATGGATTTTTAAGTAGAAAGTCCTTGTTTCAAGAAGGGTAGAAATAAGAAGTTCAAAGGTCAAGCTTTCAAAAATAACACTCTGACAACTAAATAAATTTTAGTTCTTTAGACTTTCTTTCAAGATGGGAGATGCAAGTACATTGTAAGCTGCAATTTGGCAGATCTCAAGATATTTTCATATATCTGCCCAAACTAATAATAATGATTTAAAAGAAAAGAAGAGAGAGAGAGAGAGAAAAAAAAATAATTTGTGGGGAAAGTGGGTTAGACACAGAAAAGAAACATCTGATAATATGCATAGTTCTTCATACCTCAATTATCTTCCCTGAAAATGGAAAATCAGAGAGAAAAGGAGCAAGGGAGAAGATGATCAAAAGTCTCCCCAAAAGTGATGATGCCAAATATTTTCCATTTTTCTTTCTATGTTCTTTCCCAGTATTTCCAGGGCTTTTAGTTGGATGAAGAAAGGTTTTGATACTATTATCTCTTAACATTTCCTAGAAACATACAAAAGTTGGAATCCTGTAGACTCCCATGTTCACATAAATAATTCTTACTTAACTGGTCATCCAGGAAAGACTGCCACTTATCACTCCCTCCCTCCCATATTATGCCTGTATTCCAAGCCACTGACTCCATCCTTGTTCTCTATTCCCCACCCATCCATCCCAGTGAATGCCTGCCAGTCTTTTTAGTATTCATTTATAACCTCCAAATTCTTCTTATCTGCCTTGAAAAATGTCCTTTGCAGTAAAGTGGGAACTAAGTATTTTTCTACCCAGATTTCCTTATTTCGAGATTCAAGATATTTACTATCACTTGCTATTATTATTTGACATTTTATTGCAAACTTTCCTTCCAATGAACGCTGGATAATTACAACACCGTTTATCACTTGAAAACATGATATTCTCGTTACCTCCTAGATTTAACTTGATGTGATCAGTAGATGTGTGCACACTTCATGGCATGCTTTGATGTAGTGAACTAGAAAAGCAATAAATAATGGAATTAGAGAAAATACTGGGTCTATTTGTCTTTTCAATCTTCCTCTGGATACTCAAAAAACCTCTGTGGAATAAGAAAACTGATACTCTTATACACTGCCCACTGAAACCTAGCAACATCTTTGAATGGAACTCGATAATCCAAGTACAAAACTTGTCTTAGAGTATTTCATTCATATTATTACTTTTAAATAATAACAGGTTGGACAGAATAATAGTCACCATGCCATTTTTTCCTAAGTCAAAGACTTAAACATATATATTATTTTCTTTTCTCTGTGTATCCTCGTCAAAAAAAAAAAAGGCAAAAAGTTCAGATTATCAACCCCCTATAAATTCTGGAAAAATGTGTCACCTCACATGGGAGATGAATAATTAAGATTACTAAGCTACACAGAGCCACAGTGCAAATATTATCAGAAAATCATCCACCCAGATAATACATGGATAGACATGTGTGTGTGTGTGTGTGTGTGTGCGCGCGCATGAGTGTGTGCTTAGATAGCACCACAAAAAAAATTCTTAAAAAAGAGGAATAATCATAACAATATACTGGAACTCCCTGAATTCTCAAATGGATCAAAAAAATTAAAAATGTAAACACAGTGCACAACCACTAAATCTGTTACCTGCAAAATTCACTTGAAGGATGTTTTAAAGACTGGCCATTCTATAAAGAGAAAGTGTGGGCAGTACCCATCCTAATAGTCCATGGTGCTATAGCTTTATCCATGGTTAGAGAATTTTTACAAACATTAACTAACTAATCTTTACAGCAATTCTGTAAGTGGCAAACATTATTAATGGTTTTATTTTACCAATGGGGAATCTGAGTCAAAGAGAGATTAAATGACATGCTGAAGACTGTCATAAGACAAAGTGTTAGAAAGAGGATTAGGACACAGAAGATTCTGATTTTCAGTTCTCATCATAAATCACAGAAGCAAGATAAAATACATGGTAACAGATTTTTTTGGCAAATAACATCTCATGAACCTGAAGCTTCTAATGTGAGCAATTTTGATATTGCCAATAGTAAATGCCTATATTAAATAAATCACATAATTTATGTCATCTTTTGAAAGTAAATCTTTCAGTAAAAAAATGTAACTCAAAAATCAGAAATTAATATATGACTAACACAATCCATTCTAAACATGCTGGGTGTGGAGTTAGACCTGAATAGGCATAGCCTATTCAGTATCCATAGTGTCCTATGTCATGAACTCATGATATCCACATTTTTCAAGGATAAGATCCTGTCAGGCCATGTCCAGATAGTAATATCACTAGTGACCTCAAACTCCCAACTTAGTCTGCTCCCACAGGCCTTCCTTCATTTATTACTACTCCTAGGCTGAATCAGCTAACCCTAAGCTGAGCAAAGAAGGAAATGAAGCAAAATGGGGAAAAAAATAAACAGAGAGAGAGAAAATTTTGAGATGACTGTGGCTGGGTAATATTTTGAAATATTATTCCATGCATCTGTATTGGTCTGGATTTGCTAGGGAAACCGAACTAAACCATATATATGTATATGAAGCTCCAGTTCAAGTCCAAGTGCAAAGTCAGGAGAAAACCAATGTCTCAGCTCAAAGGTAGTCAAGCAGAGAGGGTGAATTCTCCTTTCCTATACCTTTTTGTACTAATCAGCCCTCCAATGGATTGGATGAGGCCCACCAACATTTGGGAGAGCTACCTGCTTTACTCAGTCTACTGATGCAAATGTTAATTTCACCCAGAAACACCCTCACAAACGCACCCAGAATAATGTTTAACCAAACATCAGGGCACCCCATGATGCATTTACATTGACACATAAAATTAACAATCACAGAATCTCTCTCCAAATTTTCCTCTTTCCCTGTCCTTCATCCCACTCAGACAGCATCAGGCACCAAAGGAAAAAAGAGCTAATATTCAGCTTTTAAGGTTTATGAATATATTTTTCAAGTGTAACTAATAATGCATAACGTTCACTATGTGAGGCATTGTTCTAATCGCTTTATAAATATTAACTCCTTAATCTCTGTAACAGCTCCATGAGGTAGGCACTATTATCATCATCCCTATCTTTACAGATGAAGAAGTAGAGGCACAGAGAGTTCCAGGGCCCTAATACTAGTGTGTGGCAGAGCCTGGATTTAATCCCAACAAGTCCGGCTCCAGAGTCCATCCTCCTAACCTCTACACTGTGATGCCTTGAAACTCACAGCAGTCAATAGTTTGAAAGACACTTTTTAGAGAACTGAAAACCACAATCCTGAAAGACTCTGAGCATAAAGTTAATGCTTTAAGCAATAGATTTAGACAAATGATGATCTAAATATGAGGTTTGTCACACACACCCCAAAATTTTGAATTGCCCAAGTAGGGTGGGGGTCTGAGCAAAGAAGACTTGTGCCTTGTTTCCTGAGTGGAACCTGAGGAGTCAGTAAGCCTCTCATTGCTTCCCTCCCACCTGCCTGCCCAACACAAGAGCAGAGAAAGTAAAGGTGGGGCCTGGTGAGCATGTCAGGGCAGCGTAGGTGTGATACAGCCCCACCAAGCTTCCCAGAGCTCCAGAACAGCGCAGGAGGGCATCCAAACATTTCCTGGGCTTCTCTGTCCTCTCATCCAAAAAGAAGTGCAAAAGATGGGCTTGGGGGCCTCAAGCAGCCGAGCAGTCATGCCAGGAGTCTAGACTAAAATGTGAGTCCAGAGGAGATCAAGGCCATCTTGAGGATGTCAGCAGGGATGGACACCTGTGCCTGGAGACCAGTAAGTGCCACCATGAGTAAAGCATCATTTCTGAGGACCAATGGTCCTCTCCTATCTCATGGACATCATGGTATGACTTAAAGCCACCGAACTTAGAGGCAACCGAAAGAGAAAAGGGTGGGAAAAAAATGCTGAACTGGTTGAATAAGTGATTAAAATTAATCTGAGTTGAGTAACATTGAAATTAAGTTCAGTTAGAGAAAATAAGGTTCTTGGGGTTTTTTTGCACAGTTGATTTTGCAGCCCAAGACTTGTACCTCCTCAGCTACAAAGAAATAAAACTTGTTTACCTTTGCAACCAGTACTCTCTCTGAAGGCCAAAGGAAAATCTCCAAAATTGTTTTGAGAAATAACAACATTATTAAACTAAGTATATGACTTCCTCAAGGGATTACTTTATAGAGCAATGCTCCTTTCTATAAGTACTCATTTGGCCCTGTTTCTTTAAAACATTAGTTTCATTAGCTCAAACCAGTCTTCATACTACAAACCTGGTCCTTAAAATGACTGAAAACAGTTTAGTGATGGTTGTTGTCCACTAATTCAAATACAGTTGCCAGATATAAGGCTAAGATGGAAAAGATTTAAGATTTTGTGAAATCGGAATCTAATTCAGCTTTGAGTTTGGCTATCACTCAAGCCAAAGCTTTGAAGCTTTTGGACATAGTGAAACAACATTGTAACAAGGATCAAAGGATGACAAGTTCAATGCAGTTAAGGGTTGGTTCATGCATTTTGAAGGTAGTGATGCCTTACATGACATCATGGTGCAAGATGAGTGCTGTTCTGGAAAGCAGAAAGAGCTTCTGTTCGGAAGGCAGTAAAAGAACTTTGTGCCCTAGTACCCATGCTAGCCACTGCGTCATTTGTGATAGAAACAGGATAGAAATAAAACTGATATTGCTGAATTAATTTCTATAACATTCATCAGATGATCCTGGTCTCTCGAAAAGATTCTCAAAGTTGCCTGTGATCATTTTCATGATGAAAGATTTTTTTCAAACCCTATCTATGATTAGGTGTTTTCTTCAGTGTACCACAATGATGAAGCTTTACTTGAGGTTGTTTCTATAAAAAGCTGGGCTTTGGGTTCTCAACCAATGTAACACACTGCTGTGCTGTTGTTATAATAGGAAACAAATCAGATTTGTTTGGTTTAATCATTTTTCCTTAAAGGAACTTCTAGCAGAAACGCAACCCATTATAAGCGTAAGGAATATCTCTAGAGTTGGCATACTAAAACACAACTAAAGGACTGGGCTTTTAGAAATACATATTTTCAGGTAAACAGGCATGGAAAATTAGTTACTAAAACAGAGGCTGTAAGCCAAGCATTATAATTGTTGATGTTTAAAATTCTGCAAATTTAATGGATTTGCCTTTGAATAATTTAGGATACTCAAGATGATTTTCAACAGACTTATTAAAGAAAATTCCAGGACTCCATCTTTAATTCCTCCCCTATTATACCTTTCCTTAGCAATCTATATGAGTTACAGAAGGTCTGTCAGCCTTCTGGTTTTATTAGCATTTGCTGCTTTAAATCGGACCTTTCACATCATTTATATAAGGCTTTTTTAATTCAATATTCAAAATGATAGAACATATACACTGAATAACAGATAGGGACATAATTCATCCTAGTATGAAGCATGCCTTATAACACTTAAGTGTTGTCTGATCTTAATATTGGATAAATTCTACCCTTGACATCAAGACATGTGTAAGATACATTTATCATGTTTAGGATTCTTCTAAGTTACATAAACTATTGCATCTGGGAATTGCTAAGGGTTCTATCCTGAAGTTAAAATATACCAAGTACCCAAATATTTCTCTTAAATATTAGTTAGACCTAGACTACCACATAGAATTATTTTAGTGGTTTCAATTCCATCCCTGGTGGACAGTAGTACATAGTAAGAAAAACCACCTCACATAATTTGGCACTGTTTAGAACCAGCAGCCTCTGATCAGGAGGAGTTAGTAATGAGCCCAGGGGGACGGAACGACCTCTTATTAGAAGGAGCACTGTCTCTCTCCAGCAAGGCTGAGGTTGGAAACTCTGGGAGGATCAAGCTGCAGCTGTTGGCTCCCTTTTTGACTTGGGGAAGGTAGAGGTCTTTTTGGGACCAAGCTGCCCACTTACTTCACAAGTGGGGAGCTGGTTATTAGAGAATGAAATGAAAGAGCCTTTTGTCAGTATAATGTAATGAAGATCATCATTTGGGGGAAAGTAAATGCCAACTTTCATTTCTATTTAGATAAAGTAGGGACTAGAACTGGAGAAGAGGGAAATAAAACACGGTAGCCAAGGAATGAGCTTGAACTCAGTTTAGTTGGAACCCTGATAAACACATGACTAGCTTATCATTTATATTCCACGTACTCCCACAGAGGTTTTGAACTTATTTAGAATAAACACACACATGCTTCATTTTAATAAAACAAAGAGCTAGGTAATTGCTATAGAGGAGTGAAAGCTTTTTGCCTAAGATTATTAATCAGGAACAGATTTTCTATTGGGAAAAAGGATATTAAAGCAAAAAGATCACAGGACCAGTCAGCTTTGGGATCAGTCACACTTGGGTTTGAACCCCAGACTTTGCACAAGAAGCCCTCTGTATCTCAGAGTCCTTGTTTGTAACATGGGGTCAAGAACCACCTCTGAGAGTCGCTGTGAGATGAGATGAGTGAACGCACAGGAGCCCACACAATGCCCAACACACAGAAAATAAATGAAGTATTAGGTCTGTTTTCTACATGAGGGCTAGAATTCAGGGCTTCAGTGAATTCGGACAGAGAGACTATTGCATCTCTATGTTCACTAACCTCTAACTGCAAAGTAGCATTTCTTAAATAATGCATGTGAACGGTATCAGCATATCCAGTACCTGTGATGATGATACTAATAGAAATCACAGGTATTTTCATAACACAGTACAGCTATTACAGAAAATCCAAAAATCATGTTTGTACTCATCACTATTTTGAAATGATGGTAGTTACCAGACCCGCCGCAAGATTGTGTTATTTAATGCATTAATGAAGAAGCATATGAATTACTACCTCACAAAGTTGTTTATAATATTTTGACAGTTATATTTCAGTAATTGATTTCATTTCTAATACCACGTTTCATTTTATTTTATTCTTTAAAAACATGCTTCAGATGAGAATTTAAAGCCTTGTTCTAAGAAGAGGTCCAGTTGGCTTCACCCAACTGCCAAATGGGTTTGTCCTACCCTCTGCTAGTGGTATTATACTCAGCTAACAGGAAATAGACACAGGTTCAGTTGACTGGGGTTGTGAATTGATGTGACCATTTTAAAGATGGATCTAATTTTGGGCTGTTTTCTGCAAAAATGATAAGTTTGGACTTGAAGTTGATTTTAGCTGATACTTAGCTGTTGCCCATTTGATGAGATGTTTCCTTGAAATGCAGACTGAAAGTCAACCCTTGTATTTCATCTTTCCTTGATCTCATAAGCAAAGTGAAAAACAAGAAGATGTATCCACGTCGCTGGGGATTATTTTCATATGCACATGTCCCAAGGATATTGGAAAGTCAGTGGGATTTTAGGATACCGAGTTTTGGCTTTATTTGTGACAAAGGTACTGTAAAATAAGGTAAGAATCAGTGGCTTGTAAATCTTCTCTCCCAGCTGTTAAAAATAAAAATGGATTCAACCATCAGCTGGTTAATATTCCCTTACATTTTCACTAGTTCTTTTTTTTTTTTTTAAATAAATTTATTTATTTATTTTTGGCTGCATTGGGTCTTCGTTGCTGCGTGCAGGCTTTCTCTAGTTGTGGTGAGTGGGGCTACTCTTCGTTGCGGTGTGCAGGTCTCTCATTGCGGTGGCTTCTCCTGTTGTGGAGCATGGGCTACAGGCATGCCGGCTTCAGCAGTTGTGGCAGGTAGACTCAGTAGTTGTGGCTCACGGGCTGTGTTGCCCCGTGGCATGTGGGATCTTCCTGGACCAGGGCTCGAACCCGTGTCCCCTGCATTGGCAACAGCTGTGCCACACAGGGGATGGCTGGCAACATCCCCAACCACCGTGCCACCTGGGGAGCCCTTCACTAGTTCTTAAACATGCCAAAATATGCCTATGTGTAACAGCTGGAAAATTATACTGCAACTAAAATTATATTTCTTGGCTTCCTATGGAATGTTTTTGCTCTGAGAGCTCAGAAATAGTCTAACCAGTGATATTTTTAAAAAGTCTGTGCCAATAATCCAACCAGAAATGTCACTGGTTTTTATTACAGGACAAAACATGTTTTATAATGCTACTTTTCTTTAGTATATACTTATGTCATATTTCTTATTCTAATATGTGGGTAAATTACATGAAAAAAATTAAATGAAAAATATAAGCATTATAATTTATGACGACGTACTTAAGTCTGAATCTATTTTTTTCTTAGCTTAGTACTTTTAAAGACAGATTTCTCTCCCTTTATCTAGTGTAGACTTACAAATGAATCAGCATCATATTTGTGAATAGTCTTCTTATTACAGCATTTATTTTGAAGGAAGAGGATAGAATTTGACTAATGTTGAGTACAAACTGGTTTTAAATGGTGCCAGTTTACCAACAATATTTTTTAAAGTGTTGCTAAGATAAAGGTGCCACTGACTCTGCACATCTGTACTTACTTTGCAAAGTATTTCTGAGTATTTTTTAATGCAAACAGACTTTAATCCATCTCCTTTTTTAATTGTTCCCTTCAATACTTGCTCTGAGTTGTAGGAAAGTAGATTCCCACAAAAATGCACTTCCTACCTTAGCTTTTAACGTAACCTTTACTTTTGCTACAATTTGGTCTACTTTATACATTGAGGTACAGAAAGACCTCATTGAATACTTCATGTTAACAGAAGGCACTTTATGCTTGAGGTAACATTCTGATAGTCCAGATGGAGTCCTCTCTTCCTGGAATTGCCAAATAGAGGTTGGGCAAAATTTTCCTTTCTATCTAACTCACCTATTCTGTCTATTAGAGACTACAGTTCTAGAGGTTCAACTTCTACAACAATTTGATCCCTTGCTTGCTGACCGAAACCATTATCATGTGGAGCTGAATATCTCCTACGCTCTATGTTCATTCACTGAACATCAAGTAAGTATTTACTGCACCTGGATGAACAAGTCAACTGTCTGCAGTTCCACCCTTTGCAGAGATATGCCCTCTTCACCATCTTTCAAGAACAGCACTGAATGTGGCTGTCATACAGCTACCAACTCATTTTTGGCTTGTTCCCACCTACTGAGCCAGCTCATCTGTGAACCAAATTCAGGTTTTCTTCCTCCTCTTTCAGGTGTATGGGATGCACCTTTACCCCCTCCCCATACAGCCACAGGTATGAGTAGGAGAAAAGTGCTGGTGTGACTTGGTGGATGACAAGGCGATCCAAGCTCCCTGCCCACGCAGCTTAGGCCGGCTGTGCCATTTCCAACATAAAATAGACTGTTGCTGTTGGTGGGTCAATCTGAATTTGTGACTTGGTGGTCCCGGCAGAACATAGCCAATAGTGGGCAGCTCTAGGTGCAGAGTCAGTTGTGTCCCATTGTCAAGTGTTTTGTCTCTACCAGGGCACAGCAACATGCCAGGGACAGTTAATCAAAAGGCATATAATTCTCTGCTGCAGAAGGCGTTCCATTGTTCCAAAATCCCAGGGGTCTGCGTTGCAATTCTCAAACTGGGGGTTGTCACCACTGAACATTTAGTGATGCGGGTCCCCCTTTTACCAGCTCATTTCTCATGGCCTTGGTAAGTGGTGTGTCCTCTGGGCCCTTTCATTGAGCATAATCTTCCAGTAAGTCTTTTGACCTGACCTGACATAATATATCCGTTCTAGCGTGACAACTTCCCCCAGACTGTTTCTTCCTGTATCTTGTACTGGGAAGACAGGCATTTCTGTTTTACTTAGTAAGGACCATCTTTTTCACTATAATTCTAAGTGTGCAGCAGTGAATCTGTCCTATGCCCTGGGGTCCTTGCCAGCAGGTTAAATCCAGTGTCCTAAAGTCGATAAATTCTTGCTTATTCAGTCATATTTTCTGGCTCCCTTGGTCCAACACCTTCAAAATCCAATCCCAGGGATGCTTCCCTAGCCACTGCTGGTGTATGCTAGCTGGTTCTCACCACTTTTTCAGCATATCATCTCCTTCCCCCTTTATAAGGACTAGCATATTCCCAGAAGGTTATGCTGGAACTTAACTCTAGCTTTTGACTTGACAATAAAAGAAGGAGGTGGGAGCAACTCTTAGCAACAAACACCTGTTACCTTTCAGAAATGAGGTCTTGTTGTGTCTTCTAACACTGGAGAAGTGCTAGCTCTTACTAGGGAAGAGTAGACACCGCCTCTGCAATTTATGAGAGTACCAAGAGGTCTGCAGAGCCAGCACCCTCAGGGGCACTCATCCAGATGTCCACATCTGATGTTTAGGGGCCCTATTTTCCTGATCAGGGCCCTGATTTTAGCATAACAGACCTGCCTTGGCTAAACAATCAAACATCAAACAACTATGGAGCTCTGGGACTGTATCATATCCCACATCTGCCACTCAGTTAAGTCAGCTCTGCCACTGAAGGAGATAAGGGCCTCTCTGAAAGTTACTAAAGAGGACTTCTGGCTCTTACACATGGCCTTTAACTTGGATAACAGCTCTCATTCACTCATTATCCCTCTGCAGGGTGTCAAAACAATTTAGCCGTATGGCCTCAACTCCATTGCCCTTGGAGACATTGCCCCTCCTTCTTCCCACTTTGTGTCAAATGCCAGAAGCATCATACCATTACTGGTGCTCCCTTCACCAGGACATTTTCTCAGCTCACCACCAGTGAAATATGGAGCAGCTGGGCCACCACCTTGCCTTAGGGATTATCTGTATCCCACATGCCACTCTGGATGGCATTTTATGGCCTGTCAGATGGTAAGTAAGCAGTCTACCAATTCCCATCCTGCTACCTACTTTCTCAGATGACTCAGGACACTACTTGTTAGTTCAGATCTTCTGAAAAGCAGAGACAAAGGATTAGCTGTGTAAGAGATGCCTGTGTAAGATTAAGGCGAGGAAGCTAGAGAGGGCAGGCAGAGCCACAGACCTCAGCTAAGATCTAAGAAAGTTTCAGTCAGGCTGATGACACTCCTCTAGCTTTTTTCCCAGCTTAATGTGGATATAACGGACATATAACATCGTGTAAGTTTAAGGTGTACAATGTGATGATTTGGTATATGTATATATTGGGAAGTATTTCCCACAATAAGGTTAGTTAACACATCCTTCACCCCACATAATTACCATTTTGTTATTGTTGTTTTTGTTACGGTGAGAACATTAAGGCTCTACTCTCATAGCATCTTTCAAGTATACAGTGTGGTATTGTTAACTACTGTCACCATGTTGTCCATTACATCCCAGAACTTATTCATCTTATAACTAGAAGTTTATACCAGTTGACCCACATCTACCCAGTTCTCCCACCCCTCAGCCCCTGGCAACCACCATTCAATTTTCTATGAGTTCAAAGAGTAAGCTGTTGTGTACGTTGCAGGAATACACTTGCATTCATACCCAGTGTGCTCGTTCATTGGCTGGGAGCAGTTCTTGGGATGTGTAGTCTTGGTGCTAATGTGGGGGTGGATCCAAATGGGCAGCAGTGGGCCATCAGTCACAATATGCTCCCCATACAGGAGCTCTGCACAGTGTATTTTCCTGGCCTGCTACATCGCAGAATGGTATTCCCTCCCTTCAGGTCACTTAGTCACTGTCTTCTCCACTAGATTATAAACCTCATGAAAGCACACAGTTTTGCTCAGTGTTCTATTTCCAGCTCCTAGCACAGTGCGTGGTACATCCTCATTCTCAAATATTTTTTGAATGACTGTTGAAGACATGTGTTACTCCAAAACATACCTTTGTAACTTTGCTTAAAAAACAAGGAGGAAGATGTTCCCCTACCCCAAACAGAGGGTGTTGCCATCAACATCACAGTGTGCCTTGGGCCTAGCTACCTGAACAAGGTGCACGCCCACCCACAAGCCACCTTCAAGCCAATGTGAAAGTGGGACTCATCTCCAAAACCTCCAGTCTGGTGTCTTCACAGTCTCCCCTTTGAACATCAACTCCTTCTCCCTTTGTATACCCTTCTTTCATTCTCAATCAAACTGTGCTTTAAAGAAATGATCTGAAGTTCAGTCATACTAAGTGGCAAATGATTTACAGCTAGACAGAAATGAAAAATGGAATGAAACCTCTACAATAGAATTCTGGCATGGTGGGGGCATGGAGACAGGAGCAGACGTGTACTTGGAGAGAGAGCAAAATCCTGATATCATATCCGATTACTGCCTATTTGACTGTGATGAGGCCCTGCATTCCCAGAGTAGGCTGTTAACTCTGTAGTCTAATCATATTTTCTGGTCTAAGACACAAACTTTCAAAATAGGAAAGGGATCCTGTGGAATACACGCATTAGCAATAGGAAGAGATGCACATTTTAAAAATGTTTATGGCAGTGAAGAAAGACCAAGAGCTATAGGCTATCATTCTGAATCTGCCGACCAAGCTCAGTCTTAAACAAGTTCCTTACCTGGACTGCTATCATCTCTGACCAGTCCCCAGCAGCAAAAATACCCATAGTGCATGTCATCTATTGCATGGTTTACAATGGAAATGCATGTCAAGACAAAAATGATATTCACATCTCTATCAGAACACATAATATATTGTAGTTATTTATGGCTTTATTTCTCTCAAAAGCAGGAACTCCTCAAAGGCTGGAGGCCAACTTACTGATATTTCTGGCCCTAGGGGCTAGGCTAGTGCCTGGCATATAAGTGCTTAGCAAGTATTTGTTGAATGAGGGAATAATTGAATGAAAGATTATTAGATAGATATATCTCAGACCAGGTTCTCATAGCCCAAAATACAGTTGTCCAATATGTCAGAATTGCATAAAGAGTTCATTCAGATTCCTCCTTGACCCTGCCAAGCTATCCAATCCATTACCATCTCTTCCCTTTATTTTCTACTTGGTAGGACTCACTTCAGTGTTAGGTAATACATATGTAATAAAAACTCTAATTACCAGTTAGACTCATCTGCTTATTATGATATTAGTCTTTTATTAAAACTAGATTTCACTCCACCATGCTCTTGGCTATAAAATAGAGTTCTTTTACTTTCTACCAATTCTACTGGCACTGCTTTTTAATTCAAATACTGCTCTGGGATCAACAATGCAATAAGACATAATTATGTTTTAAGATCCATGAATTGGTTGTGAAAATGCAGGTATTTTCTCTCTAGGTAGTTTGCTCCAGGAAATACACTGAGAAGTATATTTTTATCTTGATGTATGGGGATTTACATAGGAACATACCCCTTAGAGTTGGAAGCAGTATTTTGTAGAAATGCCAGAACAAATACCACCCATCACCACTTTATTATGTTCACAATGTACTCCATTATCATCAGTATGTGAGTATAAATCCTCCTAAGAAAGCTCCCAGTATTAAAAACCATAATTATAACATGCATTTATTCCAAACATATGTACCACCATTTCAAACTACCCACCAGCTGAATATATTTTGCAGCTTTCAAAATTTGACTGGTGCGAAGATGGCTTTTACGAATGTGATTTATGACAATTTAGGTGCCGAAAACCATCGTAATTACAAGTACTGTAAATGTTTTCTCTCTGCTTAAGTAGCCTCGCTAAGGAGGACAGCATTCTTTCCTGTGGGCTGGGCCTTTTGGCTCCAGCCTTCCCACAGCCAACAGGCTGCTCTGTTCCCAGCTATGTTTCACCAGTAAAAGATTAACAAAAACTTTTCAGCGCTCGGTTCTCTTTTCCCTCTGGAGCTATCCATTTTCCCATCTCCAAAGAGGGCAGCCTCTCCTAACATATGTTGGAAATTGTTGTTCAACTTCACAGAATATACAAACACAAGACTTTTCTCCGTTCATGGTGCCAAAGCAGACGTTTCAATGGAATATTTCATTATAATGCAGAGCGTGTGTGCCAGAAATGAGGTTTTTCCAATGAAATTCATGATTTTTTTTTTTTTTTTACATGTGGGATCTGGGGTTTCTATAAAGCACAAGAGGCTTGACTTTTGGTATAAAAAGTTTAAACTTTTAACCTACCTGGATTTGCACAGGATAATAAATTGTCAAGTAATGACTCTTTGCCAAATGTTAATAAGCTTCATGAAAAGTAAAACCAGAGAGTAGTGGAAACGCTATGATACACCTTCCATCTTGTTAAGTTAAAGCTATGCTCTCTCTTTCGGAGGGCACCGATGGACTCAAGCCACAGAGGCCAAGTGACTCACCCAAGGTTACAAAGGGAGTCTGTAACAAGACCTATGAGAAAATCCAGGATTCCTAACTCCCAGTTCAATGTTGTCATTTAAAAAGCCTCCAAACATGACTCTTGTAAATTATACTGTCATCAGCACTTTCCTTATTACTCTTTGTTTTCAGTAGTTATAAACTCAGTAGTTTAAAAAATGGCTTTGGGACAAAATTTAGCCAACAAAATCTCTAGCTTAGAGTCAATTATTTCCAAAAGACAACTTAAAAATCTGTAGTTCAGCTACTTTGGGGATAGAAACATGCCAAAATCCAAAGTTCATTTTCTTTTGGTATTTCTTTGAATTTGAAGGCAAATTAACCATGGGATTTATTAATGTTGTGTGTTAATTACTGATTTTTGGTTTTATTATCAAACCAACATAAAAGGAGAAGCCAAATCTGAAAAACACACTCTAATTGCTATAAGAATAATAACCTCAGCTTGACTTCTACCAACATTACTTCTAAATTACAGTATAAGGGAATAAAGAGAAATTTACATATGGCCTTTCCATGGATACTCAACAAAGATCTGAAATACAGGGGAGCATGTCTGGGAATGACTTGGAATGTGCAGGAGTGCTAGGCTTTTCTCTTCCACCAGCTTTCAGAGCTCTGCATGCCAGGTCAGGCAGCTCTGGGAGTCAAATCTTGGCCATCAAGTGAAGCAACTCATAAAGTGTTTCTCACAGTCAGATTGTCCTCACATCCTATTATACTATATAGTGTTTTGTTTTATAAACGTTTCTTTGCATTTGTTTAAATGTCTAAAGGACCGTTCCTCTAAAATTAATAGAGAGACAGGCACAACACAGAAAATAACAGCAGCTGAAAAAAGAACAGCCGCAGCACGATGTCAAATAGAAAATAAAAACAGAACATAGTCTGATGTAGTCTGCAATTTGCAATTCCTTCAAGGAGTGTTTCTTGCAATGAGTGATTCATAGATGATGCAAATTACAACACCCTTTCGCTTTTGCTGCTGCCTTTATGAAACCTCACATGTGACAGGCTGGCTAGGTTGAACCCAAATGTAAAAAGTTTCTGGCATTCCCTCCCCCCCTTTTATTTTCCTATATTCAAAATTTTAATAGTATACGTGTATTTTGTACTGTAGAATTACCTCTACTTAAAAATGAAAAATTAGAGTGATATTAGAATATTATATACCAAATGAAAGTTAAAATTTCTGTGTGGAACAGATTGCTGGACTGAGAATATTTCAAACCAACAAATTTATATTTCATAAATACATTCTTTTGGGAGAGAACAAATATTAACCATAGTTTTTCAGTTTAGCAAGCCACAGTGAACATTGATAGTGGCTTACTTCCTGGGAGAATATAAGCCCCAATGACTATTCCAATTAGAATTCAGAATTAAGCAATTTCACATTACTTTCTATGAATTATGCACTTGAATTTCAGTTCTAATTTGTAACAAAAATTTGAAACATTCTGAACTTATTAAAATTATATTTTTTCCATGTAAACTTGAGATATGTAATTCCTATAGGCTAACTACAAGTTTAACACTTTCCAAAAAATTCCACACTGTCTAGGAAAGGGGCCTGGTATAAAGACAAGAAAAGATGCAATAAATTGAACAAGTTTCATATTAACACAAAAGTGAATATATATTCACTTATATAGTCTTTCCTCTAAAATTAATAGAGGGACAGGAACAACAGCAAGATACCAACCATTGATTTAAGAGTGACCACAAGCAAGTTGTCATATAGAAAATTAAAACAACATGCAATCTCATCATAGCCTGCAATGTGCAACACCTTGAAGGAATTCCTTGATGTATATATTCACTTTTATACTTATAGTCACACAAACACATCAAAACAGTCTTTTTTTTTTTTTTTTTTTGGCAGTACACGGGCCTCTCACTGTTGTGGCTTCTCCCGTTGCGGGGCACAGGCTCCGGACGCGCAGGCTCAGCAGCCATGGCTCATGGGCCTAGCAGCTCTGCGGCATGTGGGATCTTCCCGGACCGGGGCACAAACCCGTGTCCCTTGCATCGGCAGGCGGACTCTCAACCACTGTGCCACCAGGGAAGCCCAAAAACAGTCTTTTAAATTACTATTTAGAATGGAAATGCTCAAATGTGGGGGCACTATTTATTTACAAGCAGAGAAAAGAAGAAATACTACAGAGTTTATGCAAGGTGTCCTTTCTTCTCATTCCCACCATTCTTTTCGACATCAGACTCTTTCCTTTTTTTTTTTAATAGATCTTTATTGGAGTATAATTGCTTCCCAATACTGTGCTAGTTTCTGCTGCACAACAAAGCAAATCAGCCATATGCATACACATGTCCCCACATGCCCTCCCTCTTAAGCCTCCTTCCCATCCTCCCTAGCTCACCCCTCTAGGTCATTGCAAAGCACGGAGCTGATCTCCCTGTGCTATGTTGCTGCTTCCCGCCAGCTAATTATTTTACATTAGGTTGTGTATATATATCGATGCTACTCTCACTTCGCCCCAGCTTCCCCCTCCCACCCCATGGCCTCATGTCCATTCTCTACGTCTACCTCTTTATTCCTGCCGTGCAACTAGATTCATCAGTACCATTTTTTTTTTTTAGATTACATATATATGCGTTAGCATACGGTATTTGTTTTTCTCTTTCTGACTTACTTCACTCTGTATGACAGACTCTAGGTCCAGCCACCTCACTACAAATAACTCAGTTTCGTTCCTTTTTATGGCTGAGTAATATTCCATTGAATATATATGCCACATCTTCTTTATCCATTCATCTGTCGATGGACATTTAGGTTGGTTCCACGTCCTGACTATTGTAAATAGTCCTGCAATGAACATTGTGGCACATGTCTCTTTCTGAATTATGGTTTTCTCACGGTATATGCCCAGTAGTGGGATTGCTGGGTCATATGGTAGTTCTATTTTTAGTTTTTTAAGGAACCTCCATACTGTTTTCCGTAGTAGTTGCATCAATATACATTCCCACCAACAGTCCAGGAGGGTTCCGTTTTCACCACGCCCTTTCCAACACTTATTGTTTCTAGATTTTTTGATAATGCCCATTCTGACCGCGTGAGGTGATAGCTCATTGTAGTTTTGATCTGCATTTCTCTAATAATTAGTGATGTTGAGCATCTTTTCATGTGCCTCTTGGCCACCTGTATGTCTTCCTTGGTGAAATGTCTATTAGGGTCTTCCACCCATTTTTTAACTAGATTGTTTGTTTCTTTGATATTGAGCTCCATGAGCTGTTTGTATATTTTGGAGCTTAATCCTTTGTCCGTTGTTTCATTTGCAAATATTTTCTCCCATTCTGAGGGTTGTCTTTTTGTCTCCTTTATGGTTTCCTTTACTGTGCAAAAGCTTTTAAGTTTAATTAAGTCCATTTGTTTTTTTGTTTTTAACATCTTTATTGTAGCATAAGTGCTTTAAATGCTGTGTTAGTTTCTGCTTTATAACAAAGTGAATCAGCTATACGTATACATATATCCCTGTATCTCTTCCTTCTTGTGTCTCTCTCCCTCCCACTCTCCCTATCCCACCCCTCTAGATGGTCACAAAGCACCGAGCTGATCTCCCTGTGCTATGTGGCTGCTTCCCACTAGCTATCGATTTCACATTTGGTAGTGTACACATGTCCATGCCACTCTCTCACTTCGTCCCAGCTTACCCTTTGCCCTCCCCATGTTCTCAAGTCCATTCTCTATGTCTACGTCTTTATTCCTGTCCTGCCCCTAGGTTCTTCAGAACCATTTTTCTCTCTTTTTTAGATTCCATATATATGTGTTAGCATATGGTATCTGTTTTACTTTCTGACTTACTTCACTCTGTATGACAGACTCTAGGTCCACCCACCTCACTACAAAAAACTCAATTTCGTTTCCTTTCATGGCTGAGTATTATTGCATTGTATATTTGTGCCACATCTTCTTTATCCATTCATCTGTCTATGGACACTTAGGTTGCTTCCACGTCCTGGCTATTGTAAATAGAGCTGCAATGAACATTGTGCTACATGACTCTTTTTGAATTATGGTTTTCTCAGGGTATATGCCCAATAGTGGGATTGCTGGGTCATACTGTAGTTCTATTTTTAGTTTTTTAAGGACCCTCCATACTCTTCTCCATAGTGGCTGTATCAATTTACATTCGCATCAACAGTGTGAGAGAGTTCCCTTTTCTCCACACCCTCTCCAGCATTTACTGTTTGTAGATTTTTTGATGATGGCCATTCTGACTGGTGTGAGGTGATACCTCATTGTAGTTTTTGTTTTTTTTTTTTTGCAGTATGTGGGCCTCTCACTGTTGTGACCTCTCCCGTTGTGGAGCACAGGCTTCAGACGCGCAGGCTCACGGGCCCAGCCACTCTGCAGCACGTGGGATCTTCCCAGACCGGGGCACAAACCCATGTCCCCTGCAGCGGCAGGCGGACTCTCAACCACTGGGCCACCAGGGAAGCCCCCCCTCATTGTAGTTTTGATTTCTCTAATGATTAGTGTGATGCTGAGCATTCTTTCATGTGTCTGTTGGCAATCTGTATATGTTCTTTGGAGAAATGTCTATTTAGGTCTTCTGCCCATTTTTGGATTGGGTTGTTTGGTTTTTTTGATATTGACCTGCATGAGCTGCTTGTAAAATTTGGAGATTAATCCTTTGTCAGTTGCTTTATTTGCAAATATTTTCTCCCATTCTGAGGATTGTCTTTTCATCTTGTTTATGGTTTCCTTTGCTGTGCAAAAGCTTTTAAGTTTAATTAAGTCCCATTTGTTTTTGTTTTTATTTCTGTTACTCTAGGAGGTAGGTTAAAAAAGATCTTGCTGTGGTTTATGTCAAAGAGTGTTTCTCCTATGTTTTCCTCTAAGAGTTTCATAGTGTCTGGTCTTACACTTAAGTCATTAATCCATTTTGAGTTTATTTTTGTGTATGGTGTTAGGTAGTGTTCTAATTTCATTCCTTTATATGTAGCTGTCCAGCTTTCCCAGCACCGCTTATTGAAGAGGTTGTCTTTTCTCCATTGTATGTTCTTGCCTCCTTTGTCATAAATTAGGTGCCCATATGTGCGTGGGTTTATTTCTGGGCATTCTATCCTGTACCATTGATCTATATTTCAATTTTTGTGCCAGTACCATACTGTCTTGATTACAGTAGCTTTGTGGTATAGTTTGAACTAGGGGAGCCTGATTCCTCCATCTCCATTCTTCTTTCTCAAGATTGCTTTGGCTATTCAGGGTCTTTTGTGTTTCCATACAAATTGTAAAATTTTTTGTTCTAATTCTGTGAAGAATGCCATCGGTAGTTTTATAGGGATTGCACTGAATCTGTAGATTGCTTTGGGTAGTATAGTCATTTTGACAATATTGATTCTTCCAATCCAAGAACATGGTATATTTGCCCATCTGTTTATGTCATCTTTGATTTCTTTCATCAGTGTCCAAGTCTTTTGCCTCCTTAGGCAGGTTTATACCTAGGTATTTTATTCTTTTTGTTGCAATGATAAATGGGATTGTTTCCTTAATTTCTCTTTCTGATTTTTCATTATTGGTGTATAGAAATACCAGAGATTTCTGTGCATTAATTTTGTATCCTGCAACCTTACCAAATTCATTGATTAGTTCTAGTAGTTTTCTGGTGGCATCTTTAGGATTTTCTATGTATAGTATTGTGTCATTGGCAAACAGTGAGAGTTTTACTTCTTCTTTTCCAATTTGTATTCCTTTTATGTTTTTCTTCTCTGACTGCTGTGGCTAACACTTCCAAAACTATTTTGAATAAGAGGTGTGAAAGTGGACATCATTGTCTTGTTCCTGATCTTAGTGGAAATGCTTTCAGTTTTTCACCATTGAGTATGATGCTTCCTGTGGGTTTATCATATATGGCCTTTATTATGTTGAGGGAGGTTCCCTGTATGCCCATTTTCTGGTGACTTTTTATCATAAATTGGAGTTGAATATTGTCAAAAGCTTTTTCTGCATCTTTTGAGATGATCATATAGTTTTTATTCCTTAATTTGTTAATGTGCTGTATCACATTGATTGATTTGCATATATTGAAGAATCCTTGCATCCGTGGGATAAACCCCACTTGATCATGGTGTATGATCCTTTTAATGTGCTGTTGGATTCTGTTTGCTAGTATTTTGTTCAGGACTTTTGCATCTATGTTCATCAGTGATATTCGTCTATAATTTTCTTTTTTTGTGATACCTTTTTCTGGTTTTGGTATCAGGGTGATGGTGGCTTCGTAGAATGAATTTGGCAGTGTTGCTCCCTCTGAAATTTTTTGGAAGAGTTTGAGAAGGATCAATGTTAGCTCTTCTCTAAATTTTTGATAGAATTTGCCTGTGAAGCAATCTGGTCCTGGATTTTTGTTTGTTGGCAGATTTTTAATTATACTTTCAATGTCATTACTTGTGATAGGTCTGTTTATATTTTCTAATTCTTCCTGGTTCAGTCTTGGAAAATTGTACCTTTCCAAGAATTTGTCCATTTCTTTGTGGTTGTCCATTTTATTGGCATATAGTTGCTTGCAGTAGTCTCTTATAATTCTTTGTATTTCTGCAGTGTCAGTTGTGATTTCTCCTTTTTCATTTCTAATTTTATTGATTTGCATCCTCTCCCTTTTTTTCTTGATGAGCCTGACTAAAGGTTTATCAATTTTGTTTATTTTGTTAAAGAACCAGCTTTTAGTTTTGTTGATTTTTGCTATTGTTTTATTTGTTTCTATTTCATTTACTTCTGCTCTCATCTTTATGATTTCTTTCCTTCTACTGACTTTGTATTCTCTTTTTTCTTCTTTCTCTAGCTGTTTTAAGGTGTAGGGTTACCTTGTTTGTTTGAGATTTTCCTTGTTTCTTGAGGTGAGATTGAATTGCTATAAACTTCCCTCTTAGAACTGCTTTTGCTGTGTCCCATAGGTTTTGAGTTGTCGTTTTTTCGTTGTCATTTGTTTCTATGTATTTATTTCTTTGATTTCTTCAGTGATCTCTTGGTTATTTAGTAGCAAACTGTTAAGCCTCCATGTATTTGTGTTTTTTTACAGTTGTTTTCCTGTAATTGATTTCCAATCTCAGAGCACTGTGGCCTGAAAAGATGCCTGATATGATTTCCGTTTTCTTAAATTTTCCAAGGCTTGATTTGTGACCCAAGATGTGATCTATCCTGGAGAATGTTCCATGTGCACTTGAGAAGAAAGTGTATTCTGCCACTTTCGGGTGGAATGTTCTATAAATATCAATTAAATTTATCTGGTCTATTGTGTCACTTAAAGCTTGTGTTTCCTTATTTATTTTGTTTGGATGATAAGTCCATTGGTGTAAGTGGGGTGTTAAAGTCCCTTGTGTTACTGTTGATTTCTCCTTTCATGGTTGTTAGCATTTGCCTTATGTATTGAGGTGCTCCTATGTAGGGTGCATAAACATTTATAATTGTTGTATCTTCTTCTTGGATTGATCCTTTGATCATTATGTAGTGTCCCTCCTTATCTCTTGTAACAATCTTTATTTTAAAGTCTATTTTATCTGATATGAGTATTGCTACTCCAGCTTTCTTTTGATTTCCATTTGCATGAAATATCTTTTTCCATCCCTTCACTTTCAGTCTGTATGTGTCCCTAGGTCTGAAGTGGGTCTTCAGACTGCATATATATGGGTCTTGGTTTTGTATCCATTCGGCAAGTCAGAGTCTTTTGGTTGGGGCATTTAATCCACTTACATTCAAGGTTATTATCGATATGTATGTTCCTATTACCATTCTCTTAATTCTTTTGCGTTTCTTTTTGTGGGTGTTTTTCTTCTCTTGTGTTTCCCACCTAGAGAAGTTTCTTTAGCATTTGCTGTAAAGCTGGTTTGGTGGTGCTGAATCCTTTTAGCTTTTGCTTGTCTATAAAGCTTTTGACTTCTCCAGCGAATCTGAATGAGATCCTTGCTGGGTGATCTTTTTTTTTTTTTTTTTAACATCTTTATTGGGGTATAATTGCTTTACAATGGTGTGTTAGTTTCTGCTTTATAACAAAGTGAATCAGTTATACATATACATATGTTCCCATATATCTTCCCTCTTGCGTCTCCCTCCCTCCCACCCTCCCTATCCCACCCCTCCAGGCTGTCACAAAGCACCGAGCCAATATCCCTGTGCCATGCGGCTGCTTCCCACTAGCTATCTACCTTACTACGTTTGTTAATGTGTATATGTCCATGACACTCTCTCACCCTGTCACAGCTCACCCTTCCCCCTCCCCATAACCTCAAGTCCGTTCTCTAGTAGGTCTGCGTCTTTATTCCTGCCTTACCCCTAGGTTCTTCATGACATTTTTTTCCCTTAAATTCCATATATATGTGTTAGCATATGGTATTTGTCTTTTTCTTTCTGACTTACTTCACTCTGTATGACAGACTCTAGGTCGATCCACCTCATTACAAATAGCTCAATTTCGTTTCTTTTTATGGCTGAGTAATATTCCATTGTATATATGTGCCACATCTTCTTTATCCATTCATCCGATGATGGGCACTTAGGTTGTTTCCATCTCCGGGCGATTGTAAATAGAGCTGCAATGCACATTTTGGTACATGACTCTTTTTAAATTTTGGTTTTCTCAGGGTATATGCCCAATAGTGGGATTGCTGGGTCATATGGTAGTTCTATTTGTAGTTTTTTAAGGAACCTCCATACTGTTCTCCATAGTGGCTGAACCAATTCACATTCCCACCAGCAGTGCAAGAGTGTTCCCTTTTCTCCACACCCTCTCCAGCATTTATTGTTTCTAGATTTTTTGATGATGGCCATTCTGACTGGTGTGAGATGATATCTCATTGTAGTTTTGATTTGCATTTCTCTAATGATTAATGATGTTGAGCATTCTTTCATGTGTTTGTTGGCACTCTGTATATCTTCTTTGGAGAAATGTCTATTTAGGTCTTCTGCCCATTTTTGGATTGGGTTGTTTGTTTTTTTGTTATTGAGCTGCATGAGCTGCTTGTAAATTTGGGAGATTAATCCTTTGTCAGTTGCTTCATTTGAAAATATTTTCTCCCATTCTGAGGGTTGTCTTTTGGTCTTGTTTATGGTTTCCCTTGCTGTGCAAAAGCTTGCTGGGTAATCTTGGTTGTAGGTTTTTCTCTTTCATCACTTTAAGTATATCCTGCCACTCCCTTCTGGCCTGCAGAGTTTCTGCTGAAAAATCAGCTGATAATCTTATGGGGATTCCTTTGTATGATATTTTTTACTTTTCCCTTGCTGCTTTTAATATTTTTTTCTTTGAATTTAATATTTGTTAGTTTGATTAATATGTGTCTTGTTGTGTTTCTCCTAGGGTTTATCCTGTATGGGACTCTCTGTGCTTCCTGGACTTGGGTGACTATTTCCTTCCCATGTTAGGGGAGTTTTCGACTATAATCTCTTCAAATATTTTCTCAGACCCTTTCCTTTTTTCTTCTTCTTCTGAGACCCCCTATAATTCGAATGTTGGTGCATTTAGTGTTGTTCTAGAGGTCTCTGAGATTGTCTTCAACTCTTTTCATTATTGCCACCATTTTGTCTTCCAGCTCATTTATTCGTTCTTCTGCCTCAGTTATTCTGTTATTGTTTCCTTCTAGTACATTTTTCATTTCAGTTACTGTGTTGTTCGTCTCTGTTTGTTTGTTCTTTAGTTCTTCTAGATCTTTCTTAAACATTTCTTGTATTTTCTCAATCCGTGCCTCCATTCTATTTCCAAGATTCTGGATCATCTTTACTATCGTTACTCTGAATTCTTTTTCAGGTAGTTTGCCTATTTCCTCTTCATTTACTTGGTCTTGTAGGCTTTTACCTTGCTCCTTCATCTGTGACATATTTTTTGCCATCTCATTTTTTTTTTTTTTTAATGAGTGGGATTGTGTTCCTGTTTTACTGATTGTTTGGCGTGAGGCTTCCAACACTGGAGTGTGTAGGCTACTGGGTAGAGCTGGGTCTTGGTGCTGAGGTGAGGACCTCCATGAGATCTCACTCTGATGAATATTCCCTGGGGTCTGAGGTTCTGTTAGTCCAGTGGTTCAGACTCGGAGCTCCCACTGCAGGAGATTCGACCTGACCCTAGTTCAGGGGTTCCTCCCGTCTCTTTGGGCATCAGAGTCCCCCACCAGCAGCCGGCAGGTGCCCTAGTTGTGGGGAGATGCTAAGTCCACGTCTTCCCACACCACCATCTTGACTCTGCCTCCAGATGTTTTCCGTTTAATCAGCCAAATCCTCCCACTGCATCAGGGCTCTGAACATGCTTTCTCTTCACTCTTCCATCTCCATTAATTCCCACCCACTATTTCAGGATTATGATAGCACAAGTTATAGGCAATGTCTGCAGGTTTAGAAAGGCATGTATTGCTAACAAAAGCTGCTCCCTGAATTTTTCCCCTACTTCATCGAATTTGTGTTTCTTTCTCAAAATACCTGGAGTCTCCCTCATAAACTTTATAAGCTGGGCTAATGTTAGAAATACAGCAACATTTATAAATTTACACATTTCTTGATAACTATCAGACATTAGCTTGGTGGAGACAGTGATAAGTCTCAGAATATATTTCATAAAAAGGGCCAATATGACTTAGTTAAGTAAGCTTGGCAAAAAGTGGAACCTCAGTAAATGTCTGTCAGATACATGACTGAGGAAGCAGATTCAGCTCAGGATTACTAGACAAAGTTGAGCAAAAGAGACTGGGAAAATGTTTGTTATGGGGAAATTTAGAGAATTACACTGGTTTAAAGCACTATGTGGTAAGGTAATTTGAGACTGGTGAAAAAAAATGGGCCAGCTTGATTGAGCTTAAGGAATTGAAAATTCTTTTAAGCATGAACATTTATGTAAAAATATTATTGCATATTTTTCATGTTTCATTTTATTGTACCTTATTTTTATTTCTGCATACTTAGTATTTATTTATATTTTAGTATTACCTTTAATATTATTTGGGATAGTGTTTCTAGTAAGTCCTATCTACAGTTGGTCAGTAGAGATCAAGGAAAAGCAGAGTTACTTAATAAAAATTCACCTTAATGTCAGCATTGCTGGAACTCATCTATTCCTTACTATTAAGTGAGGTATGTCTATAAAAATCCTTAGTCTCATAGATTGCTTTTTAATCATATACAGGTTGCTTCCATCAAATAATAACTTCAAAATAGCATTGCCAAAGTAAGCAGTCATAGGTGCACAATTTTGGCAAATTAGATTTTAAAAATGGACCTCATATACATGTAGTCTCAAACTCTGATTTGACAAATAGACCCTGAGCAGTTAATAATAGTTCCAGCCCAGCCAAAATTCAAACTCAGTTCTTCTAGTTTCTAGCATAGTACATATTTTATCTTCTTTTAGATTTCTCCCACAGTCGCAATTTACACATTTTTTCTAAATGTTTTAAAAGATAACTTATTTGTTTTGTAAGCAGCTGGATGGTTGAAATAAAGTGAGCATGATTCAGATACCTCATGCAGGAATCTAGTAAGTTGTCTTAATATTTTAACTGATAGCAACCACCTTTTTTGAAAAATTTTTTAATACAAAACAAAGAGTGAATGCATAGATGAACCCATGCTTGGCTCCATAACAGTGTTGCAACAGTGTGTAGTGTGTGTAGGAGAGAGAGAGCGAGAGAGAGAGAAGGGAAGGGGAGGGGAGGGGGAAAGGAGAAGAGAGGACAGATTAGGATAAGCCAAAGGGACATTGCATAGCTCTCAGTTTCCTTGTTCATTGAATAAAATGGGCTATCCAGTGCCAGCTATGGCTGGCACTAGCTAAGCACTGAAAATGCAAAGGTGAGCATATGCACTTGATGCCTGTCCTCAACAAACTTAGAGTCTAAGTAGAGAAGACTTATGATAAAGAGCAAAGCAAATGACTGAATAGAAAAATAAAAATTGAGAAAACTGCTTTGATGGTTATAAACAGGATGCTGTGATTGAGAATAAAAGGGAGACCAATTGAGACTGTATCAAAAGATCACACATATATTTACAAATGATGCAAGAGCTTAAAAAGCAAAATAGGGGTTCTTTTGAGAGTACTCAGTCTAGTCTGAGGCATCACAGAAGGCTTCCCCTGGAAAAGTTATGTTTTAACTCCATACTGAAGGATTAATAGAGTTTGGCAAGAAGAGGGAGTGCACTGGTAAGGGCACCTTCCAGGCAGAGGGAGCAGCATACACATCGGTCCTGAGTGAAGAAGGGATGAAGTACATCAACAACTGGAAAAAGGCCAGTGCAGTTGGAAGCCCCAGTAACCAGAAGGAGCCCAGAGGAGAGTGAAGAAGATGAGGTGAGGGGCACTTCATATGGAGTCTCATGCAGAGAGAGGCCTTTATAACTATTAGGGTTAACAGCATGGGCCCTGTATCAGTTTTCTGTGCTACATAAAATTACCTCAGACTTAGTGTCTTAAACAGTACTCATTCATTAGCTCATAGTTCTGTAGGTCAGGTTCAGTGTGGCTCAACTGGGTTCTCTGCTCATGGTCTCACAAGGGTAGGAAAAAGTGTCAGCTGAGAAATTTGGGGGAAGAATTGCCAGGTTCATCCAGGCTGTTGGCAGAATCTGCCTCCTTGTGGTTTTGGTCTGAGGTCCCGATTTCCTTGCTGTCTATCAGTTAGATGTCACTGTCAGCTTTTCCAGGCCACCACGTTCCTTCTCACATGGATCCCTCCATCTTTAAAGCAACAGTGGTGTACAGAGTCCTTTTCACACTCTGAATTTCTGTGACTTCTTCTGCCACCAGCCAGAGAACACTTCTGTCTTTAAAGGGTTTGTTGATTAGATTAGTCCCACAAAGATAATCTCCCTCCTAAGATTAACTGATTAGAAACCTTAATTATATCTGTAAAATGCCTTCCGCCATGAAGCTTATCATAACCATGGAAGTAACACCAGGAGGAAAAGGTCATAAGGGCCATCTAATTTCTGTCTATCACAAGCTCTAGAGAGACTGTGGCTTCAAGTTCTGACACCAGTATTAACCACCTCTGGAACTTGGACATGAAAATCAATAAGGAAACATTGGACTTAAATGACACACTGGGCCAGATGGACTTAGATATTTACAGTACATTCTACCCAACAGCAGCAGAAAACACATTCTTCTCAAGAACACATGGAACATTCTCTAGGATAGATCATATGTTAGGTCACAAAGCAAGTCTTAATAAATTTGAGAAGATTGAAACATATCAAGAATCTTTTCTTACCACAATGGTATGCAATTAGAAATCAATTACAAGAAGAAAACTGGAAAATTCACAAATATGTAGAAACTAAATATTAGACTACAGAACAACCAATGAGTCAAAGGAGAAATCAAAAGAGAAAATTTTTAAAATATCTTGAGACCAATGAAAATGGAAATACCATATACCAAAACTTGTAGGATACAACAAAAGCAGTTCTAAGAGGGAAGTTCATAGTGATAAACACCTACATTAAGAAAAAAGAAAGAGGACAAATAACTTTACACCTAAAGGAACTAGAACAAGAATAAACTAAGCCCAAAGATATCAGAAAAAAAGAAATAAAGATCAGAGATAAAATAAATGAAATAGAGGCTAAAAAGACAATAGAAAAGATCAATGAAACTAAGAGCTGTATTTTTAAAAGACAAACAAAATAGACAAACCTTTAGGTAGAGTTACCAAAAAAAAAAGAAGAAAAGGAAAAGAAAGAGGACTCAAACAAAATTAGAAATGAAAGAGGAGATATCACCACTGATCCCACAAAAACACAAAGAATCATAAGAAAATACTATTAACAATTATATGCCAACAAATTGGACAACCTAGAAGAAATGGACAAATTCCTAGAAACATACAACCTACCAAGACTGAATCATAAAGAAATAGAAAAACTGAACAGACCAATTATTAGTAAGGAGATTGAATCAGTAATCAAAAACATCCTAAAAAATGAAAGTTCAGGACCAGAAGGCTTCACCGGTAAATTCTACCAAACATTCAAAGAATTAACACCAATCCTTCTCAAACTCTTCCAAAAAAAAACAGAAGAGGATGAAACACTTCCAAACAGACTTTAAAAAGGCATGCTAATACCTAATATCAAAACCAGACAAAGATACCATAAGAAAAGAAAATTAGAGGAAAATATCCCTGATGAACATATATGCAAAATTTTTCAACAAAATAGTAGCAAAATAAATTCAACAATACATTAAAAGGATCATACACCACATGATCAAGTTGGATTTATTCCCAGATGTAAAGATGGTTTCAACATTCACAAATAAATCAACGTTTTACACCACATTAACAAAATGGAAGACAAAAATCCTATGATTATCTCAATAGATGCAGAAAAAGCATTTGACAAAGTTCAACATCCATTCATGATGACAACTCTCAGAGTGGTTATAGAAGGAAAGTACTTCAACATAATAAAGGCCACACATGACAAGCCCATAGCTAACATCATACTCAGTAGTGAAATCTGAAAGCATTTCCTTTAAGATCAGGAACATGACAAGGATGCCCAAATATGCCGCTTTTGTTCAACATAGTACTCAAAATCCTAGCCAGAGCAATTAAGGAAAGAAAGACATCTAAATCAGAAAGGAAGAAGTAAAACTTTCTCTATTTACAGATGATATGATATTATAAATAGAAAACCTTAAAGATTCCACCAAAAGATTGTAAGAACTAACAAATAGATTCAGTAAAGTTACAGGATACAAACTCAATATACAAAAATGAGTTGCATTTCTATACACTAACAACAGTGAGAAAGAGAAATTAAAGAAGACACAAATAAATGGAAAGATATTCTATGTTCATGGAATAGAAGAATTAACATTGTTAAACTGTCCACACTACCCAAAGTGATCTGCAAACTCACTGCAATACCCATCAAAATTCCAATGGCATTTTTCTCATAAATAGGACAATCCTAAAATTTGAATGAAACCACAGAAGACCCCAAGTAGACAAGGCAATCTTGAGAAAGAAGATTAAAAGAAGACCTGGTGGCATCACACTTCTTGATTTCAAACTCTATTACAAAGGTATTATAGTAATCAAAACAGTATGGTACTGCCATAAAAACAGACACATAGACCAATGGAACAGAATAGAGAGCCCAGAAATAAAACCATGCATAATAGTTGAGCAGTCTACTACAGCACAGGATCCAAGAATATACAATGGGGAAAGGATAGTCTCTTCAATAAGTGGTATAGGACAAACTGGACAGCCACATGCAAAAGGATGGAACTAGACCCTCATTTATGCCATATACAAAAATCACCTCAAAATGGATTTAAGACATGAATGTGAGACCTAAAACCATAAAACTCCGAGAAGAAAATATAGGGGGTAATCTCCTTGACATTGGTTTTGGCAATGATTGTTTGAATCTTACATCAAAAGCAAAGGCAACAAAAGCAAAAATAAGTGGAAACATATCAAACTAAATAGCTTCTGCAAGGCAAAGGAAACCATCAACAAAAGGAAATGACAAATGATAGACTAGGAGAAAACATTTATAAATCATATATCTGATAAGGAGTTAATATCCAAAATATATAAAGAATTCATATAGCTCAATAGTAACACCCCCCCCACACACCAAATCCTATTTAAAAAAGGGCAGAAGACCTGAACAGACACTTTTCCAAAGAATATATACAGATGGCCAGCAGGTACATGAAAAGGTGTTCAACATCACTAATCAACAGGGAAATCAACAGGGAAATGCAAATCAAACCACAACGAGATATTGCATCACAGCTGTTAGAATGGCTATTATAAAAAGACAAGAGATAAGTGTTGACAAGGATGCAAAAAAAGAGGAAACCCTGTGCACTCTTGGTGGGAATGTAAATTGGGACATCCACTATGGAAAACAGTATGAAGGCTCCTCAAGAAATCAAAAATAGAACTACCATATGATCCAGCAATTGCACTTCTGGGTATATATCTGAAGAAAACAAAATCGCTATGTCAGAGACATCTACACCTCCATTTTCATTGCAGCATTATTTACAATCACCAAGACATGTGAACAACTAGGCACCTACCAACAGATGAATGGATAGAGGATATATATATATCAGCTATACAATGGAGTATTATTCAGCCATAAAAACGAAGGAAATCCTGCCATTTGTAACATGGATGGAACTTGAGGCATTATATTAAGTGAAATAAATCAGAGAAGGGCAAAAACTGTATGATTTTACTTTTATGTAGAGTCTAAAATAAACCAAACTCATAGAAACAGAGAACAGATTGGTGCTTTACAGAGGTGGGGGTTGGGGGAATGGGTGAAGGTCATCAAAGTTACAAACTTCTAGTTATGAGATAAACAATTTCTGGGGATATAATGTACAGTATGGTCACTATAGTTAGCAATACTATGTTATATATTTGAAAATTGCTAAGAGAATAGATCTTAAAAGTTCTTACCACAAGAAAAAAATTTTTGTAACTATGTGAGGTGATGTATTTTGACTAAACTTACTGTGATAATCATTTTGCAATATATACGTACATCAAATCATTATACTGTACACCTTAAACTAATACAATGTTATATGTCAAGTATATCTAGTGAAACTGGATCCAAAGAAAAAAAGACAGCACAATTAGTTCCAGAGATTCTATATCCATTTAAAAGATGCTCCAGGGCTTCCCTGGCGGCTCAGTGGTTGAGAGTCCGCCTGCCGATGCAGGAGACACGGGTTCGTGCCCCGGTCCAGGAAGATCCCACATGCCATGGAGCGGCTGGGCCCGTGAGCCATGGCCTCTGAGCCTGCGCGTCCGGAGCCTGTGCTCCGCAGCGGGAGAGGCCACAGCAGTGAGAGGCCCACGTACCGCAAAAATAAAAATAAAGAAAAATAAAAAATAAAAGATGCTCAAGAAAGAATAAAATAAGAAAACAGAAGAGAAGAAATAATCTAAAACAACACTAAAAGATCATTTCCCTGAATTGAAAACATAGGGAATTCCAACTGCCAAGGCAGGCCTGGCTCCAACCTCCACATTCGTTAGAAGACATTCTTAGACACAAACTGCTGTACTTTCTGAACTCCAAGCATAAAGAGAAAACCTGGAGAGCTTCCCACTGAAAAACTTAAAATATGCCCATTCAGAAATGTAGTTTTTAAAAGACTCATGATTTTAATGCTTTTCGTAAGTTAAAGACTGAAGGGAATTTCTAGGAACTAAGATATTTTGTTTGGAAGCAATATTTGTCAGAAGTTTAGCAAGTTTATAGTAGATTGAGAAATGAAGTTTGAGAAGCCATAGCTACAGACTGGAACAAACAAGCACAGTAGGGCAGGGAAGTCATAGAGAAATCTGCCTTTGTATTATAATTTGAGGACTGCTTTAAGATCCTTTGGGTGTCCCCCAGGAATATCTCTGCAGTGAGTGAAACTCACTAATTGTTATAAACTCCTTTATGTTAAACATCACTAATTCCCAATGTTTGCCTTTTGAAATATAAACACTGTACTGTATTCCTTGCAAGATAACAGTAAAACCCTCATACCTAGTTAAATGAGTGTCCTCAAACCCGACTAAGCATTGCAATCACCATGGGAGCTTTAAAAGACACACAAATTCACAGAACCCTCAACAAACATTTGGAAGATGAGGCATCATGGTGAAGCAGAAAAACACTAGACCCAGAGAGGCTTGGTTAAAGTCACCCTTCTGCCACTAACTGGGGTAACTCACCCAAGTTTCTTGAGCCTTACTTTGCTTTCCTATAAAAACAGAAAAATAGTATCCGCCTTTCAGAAATGTGGAGGATTAAATAAGAAATGTACAATCCCTGGCACTTGATGGTAGTTCAATTGATGACAGCGAGCTGCCTACCAGTTTTATTTGGGGTCATGCCTGAAGGCTTTAAAAGCTCCTGTGATTTGCAATGTCTTCTAAATAACAGTATCCTAAATACTCAGGCAGGATTCCCAAAACACTGTCATCAATTCTCTTGCTAACCACTCCTTAAATAACATTAACTGCTAATTCTTATTCTTCTAGAAGTTGTAGCTGCTTGAAGTGGTGAGTCTCTTTGTTCCAAAGTGTCATGGTTATGTAAAGATTCAACCCTAGGCTCATACCGCCTGCTCCTTTTGAAGTTCATCCAGAGAAAGAAAACCACACCCAAGGAAGAGTGCTCTAATTTAGTCACACCTGGGGATATACCAGCTAAATCTGGGGTAAGGCACAGTGGCAAGAAGAAATTTAACAACCTTTTTTTTAAAATTAATTTATTTATTTTGGCTGTGTCAGGTCTTAGTTGCAGCATGTGGGCTTCTTAGTTGCAGCACACGAATGCTTAGATGCGGCACGCATGCGGGATCTAGTTCCCTGACGGGGGATCAAACTCAGGCCCCCTGCATTGGGAGCGTGGAGTCTTACCCACTGGACCACCAGGGAAATCTCTCAACAACACTTTAATGAGAACATATTAGGAACAAAGTAACAAAATACCTCCTGTACCTTTATTTAGCCATGTTCTCCCTATCCCATCTTCCAAATCTGGCCATTGAATTTTTTTTCTTCTTCTAGGCTAGTACTAAGCCAAATCAAATACTTCAGAAGAATGATATTGAATACGAGGTGTTCAAAAAAATGGATTCAAGCTAGTATTATATTTTCTACATTATTAGTACTTGGCTCTTCTGATTTTCCATTTATCTTCATGGGAGTTTCATTGTGTTCTAGAATGCATATCTGATTCTCTAGTGTCCAAACATTATCCTTTTAAATAGCTCTAATCTGTTAACAGGGCTTTGTCTATTAGTTCTCATGTTGTGTGTAAGCTATTAGCAGGTTTTTAAGTGACCTTTTTCACTGTACATGGATTTGTCTACATTACTGAGGGACAATGATTTCAGATGACAGCTTATTTTCTTCTGGGAAGAATCTTTTAAAAATCTCCTAAAAAGTATATACTGTGTTGGAGAAATATGTTAAAATTGTGCTTTTTTGTATCTTTTACTCTTTAAATTTCACAAATGCAAGAGCATATTGAAATTATATACTTCAAAAAAATAACTATTCTGTAAGTGCTTTACAGAACTACAGCTTCTTATGCATTAGTTGTATGACCGAAAGATACCCCTCACAGAAGAGGAGATGTTTCAGCTGAATGTAGAAGGATCAGCTGGATCATCATGGGAAAGATTGGGGAAGAGTATTTTTGATGAAGGGAATAGTATTTGCAAAGGAACCGTGAAACTGCTAGTAATGTTGGGGAACTGCCAGGAATAGAATGTGTGTGTGTGTGTGTGTGTGTGTGTGTGTGTGTCTATGTGTGTGTGAGAGAGAGAGAGACAGAGACAGAGAGGTTTGGTTTTGGAGGGAGGCAAGGTCTTTGCCACGGAAGCATAGCAGAGTGAGAAGAGGGAACTGATAGTACAGTCTACACTGATAACATATAGTGATAAATGGAAGTTCAAGACTGGGTAAAACATACCAAGGGAAGAGCAGTAGTCAAAGTTGAAGTAGTCAGGGCTTGTTTTTTGTTTTTCATCTCTGTTACTGCATTATACTGACATTTGGACATTATTATTTTGTGTTACTTTTTAGAATACTCCATAAGTCTTGCTGGTTGACTTTTGTTTGTTTTTTCCTTAATATTCTTGGTACACCCTTAACCCTTGTGGGTATGTGCACTTACGTTGAAGTCAGTTGAAATATGAAGTTTCAACCCAAATGCCACCAACTGACATCAGGGATTAAGTCCTTGGCTTCAGTGATGCTTGGCTTTCCTCTTACAAGTATGGCTACTCATTTTCTCTCCAATTTCTAAAATTTTTATTTTATATTATTCTATTTTTATTGTGGTTAAAATATACATAACATAGGGCTTCCCTGGTGGCGCAGTGGTTGAGAGTCCGCCTGCCGATGCAGGGGACGGGGGTTCGTGCCCTGGTCCGGGAAGATCCCACATGCCGCGGAGCGGCTGGGCTCCTGAGCCATGGCCGCTAAGCCTGTGCATCCGGAGCCTGTGCTCCGCAACGGGAGAGCCACAACAGTGAGAGGCCCGCGTACCGCAAAAAAAAAAAAAAAAAAAAATATATATATATATATATATATACATATATACATAACATAAAATTTACCATCTTAATCATTTTTAAGTGTACAATTCATCTTGCACAGCTGAAACTCTACATGCATTAAACTCCCCATTCCTCCCTCCTCCCAGTCTCTGACAACTATCATCCTACTTTCTGTCCCTATGAATTTGACTACTCAATGTACCTATACATATGGAATCATATAGTATTTGTCTTTTTGTGACTGCCTTATTTCACATAGCATAATGGACTCGAGTCATCTATATGACGAAGTGGTATATATGTGTATACATATATATATACATATATATATATATACACAATGGAATACTATTCAGACATAACGAAGAATGAAATTTTGCCATTTGCAACAACATGGATGGACTTGGAGGGCATTATGCTAAGTGAAATAAGTCAGACACAGAAAGACAAATACTGTATATCATTTACATGTGGAATTTAAAAAATAAAACAAACTAGTAAATATGACGAAAAAGAAACAGACTCATAGATATAGAGAACAAACTAGTGGTTACCAGTGGGGAGAGGGAAGGGGGAGGGGCAAGATACAGTAGGGGATTAAGAGGTACAAACTACTATATATAAAATAAATAAGCTACAAGGATATATTATACAACACAGGGAATAGCCAATATTTTATAATAACTTAAATGGAATATAGCCTTTAAAAATTGTGAATCACCATGTTGTACACCTAAAAATTATATAATATTATACATCAACTATACCTCAATAAAAGATTCATCCATATTGTAGCATGTGACAGAGTTTCCTTCTTTTTTAAGGCTGGATAATAATCCATGCTATGTGTATACCACATTTTGTTTGTCCATTCACTCATCAGTGGACACCTGGTTTGCTTCTGCCTTTTGGCTATTGCAAATAATGCTGCTATGAACATAGGTGTGCAAATATCTCTTGAGTCCCTGAGTTTTGAGTTTTGGGTGTGTACCCAGAAGTGGATTACTGCATCATACAGTAATTCTATTTTTAATTTTTTGAGGAACTGCCATTGTAGAAATGGAATTCTAATATACTACTGTTGGAAATGTAAAATGATGCAACTACTTTGGAAAACAATTTGGCAGTTTCCCAAAAAATTAACATACACTTACCATATGATCCAGCCATTCTGCTTACCCAAGAAGTATATATCCCAATGAATGTTCAGAGTAACTTTATTCATAACATTCAAAACTGAAAAAAACCTAAATGTCCATCAACATCTGGATGGATAAACAAATGGATAAACTGTAGTATATTTATAGAATGGACTACTACTTAGCTATCAATACATGCTACAAAATGGATAAATCACCAGTAATTATTTTGAGTAAAAGAAACTAGATTTTTAAATATTTATATAAAAATCTAATAAATGCAATCTAGTGTACAGTGATAGAAAGCTTATCAATGGATGGTGAAGGGGGCATGGGGAAGAGGGGGAGAGAGACCATAATGACGCATGAGGAAATTTCTAGGGGTGGGAGATATGGTTATTATATTAATGCTGTGATGGTATCATGGGTGCCTACATATGCCAAATCTTAATGTATTATATATTTTAAGCACGTGCAGTTTATTGCAGGTCAATTGTATCTCAATAAAACTGCTAAAAATTTTGTTGTCACAGTAAATAACAACTAAGAAATAAGCAATAAAGTGTAATATAAATGTACATTACTAAGTTAGAACGTTTTGGTAAGTAGTATAAATATGAATGTCATTTAAAGTCATCCCAGTTATGATAACTTATAACATTAACAATTTCCTTTTATTGGAGTTGAAATGGGTTCTGGGGCTGTGGAACAGAAATGATTTGTAAGTAACTATCTCCCCAGAGTGAGGGCTAATATAGATTAAATAACGTGCCCAAGATGAACAGTTCATCGATAGGCATGGATTTGAATTCAGGCCTAACCATGCTCGATAGCACTCATTTGCCCCTCCACATTCACTTTCCATCCTCTCTACCCTGCCCTAAGCCTTGGAGGCTAACCTATAAGGACTGCGTCATTGGTCTAAGTTTACCACTGGTTTCCCATTGGGTTTGGCCAATGAGAAGCACCAGTAGGAGGTGAGATGGAGGGAGGAGAGTGAGGCTGCTGTATTCATTCTCATCACTTCCTTCCTGCATGATTCCCTTGGAGTCACCCAAAGGCTCGCTGTGCTTGTCCACTGAAGCTTTGCATCTCCTTTTACCCACAGTCCTCTTTGCACAATTATTTCCCCTCTGGTTCTAGTAGCTACTCCTTCCCCTCACCCCTGGGCTAGAGGTGCTCACCCAGTTGTCAACAGCCCTGAGATTCTGCACTATTTCTTGCAGTTTCCTCACAACCTGCCAACACCTTTGTAAGCGTTCCCTGTATTAAACTTTCCTCAAATTACCAAGTTCAGTATGCCACCTGTTTCCTGTCAGGACCCTGACCGGTACAATAATAATAAAAATCCATCTCTTTTCCACTTCAGTTTGATGAGACTGCATCATTTTCCCAAAAAGGGCAAGATCAGTTTGGATGCCAGAATGTCTATACAGAAAGGAACAGAAAGCTGGTTGGAAAGAAAAGGGTTTAGGGGAATTATTCTGAAGCCACATTTGCAGAGGAAGCATAGTGGGGGGGGGGGGGTTGGATTAAATGCTGATTGGATGAATGTTTGTGGGCCCTTAGTGCCACTACTGGCCAAGTTTCTCTGACGGGAAATTGGTCCACAGATTTACTCCATGAGTCCCATATCTGACTCTCAATAGTTACAGGCAAGGTCTTAAGATCAGCATTATAGGCTCTTATACCATTTACAAAGAATTATACACTTACTTCTTGTGACTAGTTTGCCATTGAACCTAGGGCAACTCACCTTTCCCTACTTATGTCACCTGAAGCCGATGTACCTCAAGGAAATTATATGTTGCATACTGATTGATGATAAATAGTCTATAAGTTCCCTTGTTCTCTCCAGATAGGTGCTAGATCAATGAAACACTTCATCCATGTACCATTCGGTTCTCCCAGAGGTCAGCAGTGAAGCGAATTTCTCCCTTTAAATTCCACATTCCTTCCACTAATGCACTGAGCCCCAAAGGCACAGGATGCTCAAGGATTTTTGGTTCAATATAGTTTTCATCAGCACATGTGAGAAAGGCTCTGACACCATTCAAAAAAGCCAGGGGATTTGTAGGCCTAGTGCTTAGAACTTCATCAAAAAGCATTTGCCGGTGCCAAAAAGTATACATTGGCAATGAACTTTCCTTCTGCCTCTGACCACCTCACATGATTCTGTGAGTAGAACCATTTCATTCCCGCTACTCCTGGGTTCACACTCTCAGAAGAAACAGAAAAAGAGGGCAGGCCATGAGTGTTTATAACACAGACCTCCCCTTCATATTCTTTCCCACTCCTTCCACCCTCAGGGAACTCCTTCAAAGGGAACATGCATCTGGAAATGTAGGCTTATTCTTGTCTGTAAAATTTTTGCTCCAAGGGAAAGTGTGGTCGCCAACAATGAACTGGCACCCATAGATTTTAAGCTCGGCTGATATTTCCAACTGTTCAGCCTGTTTCTCACCACAAAGCCAAGCCAACATTACATTTAGGTAGTTTGAGCTTCAGGAGAGGACAGAAGATCAAATACCTTTTGTTCCCAATAAGCTAACTACTCTAAACAGCAACACCCTAGACTGGCATGCTGGGGCACAGTCACAAGCCACAACTGTAGTTCTTAAACCAATGCCAGGAATGGAAAGGAGACACACACGCACACATACACACAAAGCTCTGCTGTGTTGCAGTAGCAGAAGTGGTTGGCGCTAGAGAAGATATTTGATTCATGTTGTCTTCTATTCATAGGCTAGTATATCACTTTGCTTCTAATATTTTCCTTGTTGAGAGTGCATGTCTACGTCTGTATGCAAACACAGACATAGACACGGTCTCTATAACTAAAATGATCTGGTCTGCAATATTTGCCTAGCATCTATCTCTCTTCTGGTTTTTGTAGAAATGACTCCATTGTTTCATGAGCTGGAAAATCTGGATTTGATCTTTGGAAGAAGGATTTGGAACATAACGACTCCGCCTTTTAATGAAAAGATTAACAATGCTTCGGAGCTGAATAGCCCTGTATTTGTTTAGAATGGGCCTTGCGTTTTGCTCTTTTGCGGAGTAACTTACAATACGGAGTCTTGTCTCAGATTTATATACCATTCCAATCCCCTCGCCTGTGTTCTAAATAAAGGTGGTATGACTATATGTTCGAAATAGAAATTACTCCAGTGTGCTATGGCTTTGTTTATAAAAACGAATGCTAGACGTTTTCTTGGATCTTTGTGAGAAGTGACATCCTATACTGATGCCCTTTTTGTAATCACAACCCTAACCACTTCCAGCCCCTGGTATTGTATTGCAGCATTTTGATGATGTTTAGTTTTACACTTATTAAAGACCCTGTCCCGCTTGATTATCCTTTTTCCTGCGTTGCTGGCCGAGCACATACCATCCTCATATATACAGGATTACACACACTTCCACTGATTTTGCTGGCTGAGCATCGGGGATGCAGTTTGGCCAGGAATCCTCAGTCGGTCCTTTCCCTAATTTGGTACTACTGTCAGCCTGTCCCTGGCAACACCATGACACACTACGTGCTCACCGGGGGGAGGGGACGGGGGACCCAGTCCTGCTGCTGAGGAAATGAAGCACTTTCATTCCCCCTGCTGCTGCACACAGATGAAGAAGGCCAAAACAAACGGTGATCCAGCATGATGAACACTGCTGAAACCTCTGACATTCTTCCAGTCTGGGACTCCTGCCCTGTAAGACCCAAATCGACAAGGATGGCCCTCTCTTCCCTTTTTCCTCCATTCCCCTTCTACTCCTAAATACATCAGTTATCAATCCGGGCACTTTAGAAGGAAGACATTTTAAATGATGAGATCAGAAAAATTGAAAGTTATCTTAGAGGTCATCTAGTTCATTAATTTTCAAATTGTTCTGAAGACCCCCCAGGATCTTGCAGAGGCACCTAGGGCTGCTGTTCCCTCTCTTGCTCCTCCTCTGACAGAAAGGGGTGGGGCTCCAGGGCTCCATGTCCCCCAGTCCCTTCAACTGCCACAGCCCTGCTCTGATCTGTTCGCATATTAAAATTCCTGAGAACATTACCTTTACAAAAAGGATTGCATAATTTTCCAAAAAAGTTTGGGAACCACTGGGGTTGGAGAAAGGAGGGGTTCCAGGATCCCAGTCAGTGGGATTAGGACCTAGGAGTTCCAGCTTCTCAGCCCCATCGTTCTCCCAGCACATCCCTCACTCCTCTGGAGCAATGTGATTAATCCAACACCACGTGGATCTGCAGCAATAGTATAAGAAGCCATTCTCCCTCCTGGGTTTTATAACAACTCTCACCCTGCCAAGTAAAGGGGCCCAGTGGAGGGGTCATCATCACCATGTTGGGGAGTGGCAGGTTATGGCGGCCAGTTTCCCGCCTCGAGATATGTGGCCCTGGATTACGAGAGAAGACGTATTTAAAGTGGAGAAAGTTTGGAGCTGGGCAGTACTAACAGCCGAGGGTTTGAGAGTGTGTTCTTAGATCCCCCTGATGAGACTTCCCCCCAACACCAACACCTGGTGACAGAGGACACCTCTTCTTCCCCAGCTTCCTAGGAGATGGAGTCTGAGGGAGTGGGCTTCGTGGCGCGCTCCTCCCGGGAAAGCCGGGCGGGCTAGAACGTGCCGCTTCCCCTCTCTGCGTCCCTCCCTCTGCACCCCTGCCCTCCCCCCATCCCAGACTGGGGTTACCTCAGAGGTGCAGCTCTCAGCCGCCTTCTGCCACACACAGCAAAGAGCGAGCTGCTCTGCCCCATCATAAATATTCGTGGAGCGCCCTGTTGCCCCGCTCAAGTCCCTTGCCAGGTGGAAACGATAGCTTTGAAAATGATTACGGCCGTCATTTGCCTCAGAAACAGCCCAGCTTTCCCCCACTTGAGGTCTAGAAGATCTCTGTGCAGCGGAAAGTGCTGGCCTGGCTGAGAACTGGAAAAGATTCCGACTGGGGCACAGACAAGAAGAGGCGGTCAGGCTCCCTCCCAGGCCGGGGAGGGGATTCATTCCAGAGGGAGCCCTGAAAACTCCGAAGAATCCCACCGAGCCTCACCTGTGGGGAACTCGTCGGCGGTCCAGTGGTTGGCGTTCTGCGCTCTCACTGCCGAGGGCCCGGGTTGGATTCCTGGTCGGGGAACTAGGCTCCCACAAGCCCTGAGACACAGCAAGAAACAGACCTGTTACCCCCTTCCCAAGGGAAACAGGACGAAGAGCGCACTGAAAGAGAACTTTTTTCCTTACTCTACTTGCTGCTTCCAATCCGAGGGAAGGAAAATAAAAACAGAAGAGCGGAGGACCCGCCTGCGGAGCAAATCCCTAGGACCAGTCAGGCAGGGAGCCGGAAGTCAGACCCCTTCCCCGCCGGAAGCGCCCGGGGAAGCCCTGAGCGCCGGGGCGGGAGAGAATTGAAGGGCTGAGGGCAGAATAAGCAGAAGGAAGTAGGCTTCGGATAGCCCCAGAGAAGATCTTACAGGCAGCGTTAAGGGGCCTTCTGAGGTAATCATCTTCTGTTTGCGGAGGAAAACAATGTACGCTCTGCTTGCATTATCTGGGTGACTGAGTTAATAGTGAAGGCTTTGCCTTTGAGTATTTGAGGCACCTGGTTCTTGATTAAAATGATTTCCCTTCTTGTTTGAATGGTGCGGGGGTGAGGCAAACCGGTCTCCCATCTTCTCTTTGTCCATCCATCTCTCACTTGGGAATGGAATTCTTCTTGCTCCCTTCTGCCGCAAATAACCATCTTACCTTAATGCCCTGTGTTTAGAGCTGCCAAACTGGAGTTTAAGAGGTTTACTGCTCCCCTTACTTTCCATTTGGGGATCTTAAGATGATTCTTCAGATGAAAAATTATTTGCTTTGTGCTTTGGTTTGGACAGAGATAGAGTTTGAGGCTCTGTTAATGGCCCAACAAAATGGGAGGGCGATGATTGGTTTCCGGGCATCCGGATGCAGGAAGATTCAGAAACTTGCCCTTAATTCTTCCACAATCAAGTGATGGGGTCGGGTGATGGGGCTGGAGGGCTGCCGTTTTCAGTTGCTCTCTTGCCATTCATGGCTTCCAGGCATCCATTCCTTCTTTACTTGTCCTGCCACTACAAGTCATCAAAGAATCACACTTTTAGAGGAAAGCAGATTTTCTAAAGACGTTAAACTGATTACAGCGCTTTTGTCTGGTCATTTGTTTTAGAGCTTTATGCATAGTTTCCATTCAAAATGCTCTTTAGCCTGTCATGCTGTCAAATGGAGGGTATAGGTAAAGACATGTGTTTGCATTTGTGTGTCAGCTCCTGACATTTGTATTTATTTGTACATGTGCATTTTGTTTGTTCAAATAAATATTTCATCAGATGTAGAGTACAGTAGGGAGACTCAGAGAAGGAGGTGGTATGATTCAAAAGCGAGTGAAATATTTCTCAATAAGACTTGGAATTTCAGCTTCTGGTTAATTGTAAATACGATCTGGAGGAAGGAGTAAGCACATCAGGGAGCTAAGGTCTGTATTTATCTTTTAATGTTATTGTTATACAGTTTACTGCATAAATAATTGAAATGATAATAATAACAATTTAGGGACCATTCACCTGTTGTGTGTGCTATATTTCATTGATATTCACTTTTCTGAACTGCAGATCCATGATTCTCTATTTAATGAAAACACAGTGGTAAATTATAAATGAACGTTTTTTCAAATGGATAAAATTTGTTTTTAATTCATCCCACTTAAAAACACCCTTCAACATTTGTTCATTAAAAATCAACAGTCCTTGGCCGCTGAGCCTGCGCGTCCCGAGCCTGTGCTCCACAACGGAAGAGGACACAACAGTGAGAGGCCCGCGTACCGCAAAAAAAAAAAAACAGTGCTGCAACAAGATCCTACTGTATAACACAGGGAACTATATTCAATATCCTGTGATAAACCATAATGAAAAAGAATATGAAAAAGAATACATATATGTATAACTGAGTCAGTTTGCTGTACAGCAGAAATTAAACACAACATTGTAAACTAAAAAAATCAACAGTCCTAAAAATAAGCTTTTTCATGCTATCTTTATAAAGTTTGTTGTAAAACTACAAATTTAATATATTACTAGGAAGAAAAAAGAAACCCTGAAAATTTAATGATACTAATTGAATCTGAATGGATATAGATTGCTGTGTTTATTCGAATGTTTGGCTATATATTTAAGGCATAATTGAAAAATATAAAAGCTAAGAATATTAAGGTAATAATTTTCACAGGTGTAAGGGAAAGTAGTGATCAATGCAGGATTAACATTTTCATACTATATGAGGAGAACTTCCCATTCTACCAAGTCATTATTCTTGGTTTAATAAATGAGCCATTATATTGAAATGAGTTCCTTGAGGGTATGCATAATAACTCATTCATCTTTGTATACCAGAGTATGCACCATAGTAGATGCTCAAGAAACATTTATTGAATGATTTCAATGAACACCAGTTTGCCCTTGCGGCTTGCGGGATCTTAAGTTGTGACATGCGGGATCTTTTAGTCGCGGCATGTGGGATCTATTTCCCCGACAGGGATCAAACCCGGGCCCCCTGCATTGGGAGCACGGAGTCTTAACCACTGGACCACCAGGGAAGTCCCTGAACCCATTTCTATTTGATTCCAAAGCATGTGTTTTTTCCCACTTATTCACTCATAAATCCACAAATACTTCAAAACATACTATGTGTCAGTCACTGTTCTAGTCACCAGAAACAGCAGCAAATAAAGCAGATAGTTTCTGACCTTGCAGAGTTTACATTCTAGTTGGAGCTAGAGAGACAATAAACAAATTCACAGTGCAACATTGGTTTCCAATCTGTTTCAAAACTAGAGTTATTTGGGCATATCACAGAAATGGAATTAATCTATTTTCTGAAATTCATAAATCGGGAGTTGTAAAAGTAGTGTGGGTAAAGCAAAGTGTACTAAGGGACAAATAGTAGTAGATGATTTCAGAGAGGTAGAGAGAGTCAGGTCGGGCCTTAGAGGCCATTGTAAGCACTTTGTTTCTCCTTAGGGAAAGATGGGAAGCAGAGGAGCCATAAACCCTGGCTCACATTTAAAGAATTTAAAGAAGCAGGCAAGGGAACAAGAATGGCCAGTTGGAGGCTAGAGATGATGGTGGCAGGGACCAGTGTGGCAGCAGGGGAGGTAATGAGAAATGGTTGGATTCTAGGCAAAATTTGTGGATGGACTAATTAAACATTGTGTGCTTTTTGAGTAGTTGCAGTTATTCCCCATCGTCCTGGATTAGAATCATATTTTGGTAGCTTCCTCGTCTGTAAAATGGGAATGATTTTTAAGAACCCATCATGACAAATGTGCTTAGCGTCATGCCTAGTACATAGTAAGCATTCAATAAAGATGATCTATCCTAGCAATTAACAAAGCTAATTGGATGGGGAACAAAGGCAGCTCTCTAAACACATGACCTGGAGCAGGTCACAAAGGCAGCCCAGGTTCAGGACTGCTCAGGAACCCAGGGGCTGGGTGGGCTGGCAAGGCTGGTGATGATGAACCGTACATCCACTATGAGGAGGACAGGAGTGAGGGAGGTAAGGAAAGAGAGAGAAAAGGGAAAGTGTGTGAGTGACATGATTTCTAAGAGGGCAAAGGTCCTCCAAGAACAAGTGTAGTGTCTGTTCTTGACCCTAAGGGCTGTGCAGACACAACTTACGTCTCCAGAAAGAGCTTGGGGAACTCTAAAACAGACCTAATTTACTGTGGGAGGGGGTCATTTTCAAACTGGGAAGTTTTAGATGACTAATTTATGAGATGCAGGAAATAAATACTGTAGAAAAAATTATAGGGGTATAGATCCCTTCATAAATTTAACCATGGCTGTGGGACATTTTGCGTGAGTGATTGGCTCTATCCTGACAATCGGGGGAGTTTTTATTAAAGCTACAGGATTGTTTTGGTGAAATATTTGCTTTCTTATTCACCCTGTGTGAATTCCTATTCAATATAAGATAATCTTCAACAATAATTGAAAACACCTGTTGATAGAATTAGTTCTGACTTACATTTTGATCATGCTTTTAATTAATTGTTAGCTAGATTTTTTAAATGATGAAATTAATATATGCTCACACAAAAACTGTGCAAAGAAATCATAGAAAACTGTAAATGTCTCCTTCTCTGTCATGCAGTCCCCAATGTTTCTTGCTTCAGAGGTGCTACTATCACCAGTTTCTTGTGTATCTTGCCGGGAATGCTCTATGTACATACAAGTATATGTATACATATGTGTGTATATGTATATATGCATATATATGTGTATCTATATATATGCTTATATATGTATATAATTTTTACCCAAGCAGGAGAAGACAATTTGGCAATCTATTCTATTCATTTAACAATATACAGGAGGTTGTATCAGTATAACCAGACTTGCAAAAATGTCTCCTAAAACTGAGGCCAAAATATAATAGTTAACAGTGAGAATTAGATTGGGACTTAATCTTTAAAAAAGCCTAAAATTCATGAAAATGTATTTCTCATTTTAAAAATTAAATTAGATTATAATTGCAACCTTGTGGTATTTCTTAGAAGGAGAAAATAAATCAAGTGTTCATGGCTAGAAGTGAGGGGATGGGTCCTTTTCCCCCTCAAATTGTATGATAGTTTAATATAATATCCTTCCACTCATATTTAATTTTCACGGCATTATCTAAGGACAGTCATTTGTACAAAGCTATTTCTGGGTTTTATCAGTTTTCCCAAGGATCTCAGTTAATTATTGTTTTTTCCTTCTTTTGTTGATTAGTCTAAGACTATCAGATCAACACTTGATGTGGGTAGGGTTTGAGCTGTTCTCATCATTTGATGGGCAGAGATAGCAAGGAAAGATATTTGAGTGGCCAGTTACTTAGTGAATATTTTCACGTTATAATGATTTTTGCTTTACTTCGCAGTCTTGTTACTACAAGAATATGCACGTAATGATTAAAGAGAATTCCCTCTAGCCTTGGACATATAGAGCTACTTAGGCTTCATAAATTTTCCTACTTTCTATGTAGGAGTGTTCCATCACTTTTAACCAGTGCCTTACTGATGGACAGGAAAGTTGTTTAAAGCTTTTTGAAAGTACAAACAATGCTGAAATGAGCATTCATACACACATATATTTGTACACAGGGCAAAAAAAGTAGGATATTTTTAAAAAGGAGTTACCAAGTCAAAGGGTACTAGTATATTTTTTATTTTTCTAAATTCCACCAAACTGCCCTTTAAGTAGCTTCACTAATTTATCCTCCCACCAACAATGCAAGAAAGGGCCTATTGATCACACCCTTGCCAACACTGGGTATTACCACAACTTTCTAATTTTTGCCAATCTGATGTTTTAAGAAAAATCTTATTGTTTATATCCTCATTTCTTGAATTATTAATAATGTTAAATCTGTTTTCTTTCATTCTCTTTTCACCATTTTTATTTGTTTTTAGTAAGTTTCCTATTCATGTTCTTTATCTGCTTTTATAATTGAGTTATTCATCTTTTTGTATTCATTTATAAGATCTTCTTGCATATTAAAAAATAGCCATTTGCTCTATGGAATGCATATATTTTTCCTCAGTTTGTCATTTGTCTTTGACTTTGTTTTGGGTGCTATTGTCATATAAATATTAAATTTTTATGTAGCAAAATTTAGCAGCCTTTCATTTATGGCTTTTGCATTCTTGTCATGTATAGTAAAACCTTCTCCACTATACAACTGTTTTTTAATTCCACTGTGTTTTCTTCTAGAACTTCTATATTTCACTTCTCTACGCACATTAAATATACTTGGAATAAGAGATCTTCAAAAATAATAGCTTTGGGGGCTTCCCTGGTGGCGCAGTGGTTGGGAGTCCGCCTGCCGATGCAGGGGACACGGGTTCATGCCCCAGTCCGGGAAGATCCCACATGCCGCGGAGCGGTTAGGCCCGTGAGCCATGGCTGCTGAGCCTGTGCGTCCGGAGCCTGTGCTCCGCAACGGGAGAGGCCGCAACAGTGAGAGGCCCGCGTACCGCAAATAAATAAATAAATTTTAAAAAATAAATAAATAATAGCTTTTTATAGCACTTGCAAGTTTGGACATAACCTTAAAACTAGGATGGGTCAACATTACGTCCCTGTCTTAAAAGGTAACTGTAGTAAACAGTGTAAATGCCCTTGATTCCCTCTCTTCTGACAACATGGAGAACATATGTACCCACTAAACTTGTCTGATTACAAATTATGACTGAAGGAATGAGGGAAGGGTTTTTGTATATACAAGTCACCAGATGTTTTATAATGATTCTGTTAATATGAGCCTCAGGATTAGACAAGAACCAGTGTTACAGGTCAAGACTGAAGCTCATTGACCAAGATACATGGGAAAGTTTGTGCAGCGCCTGCTGGCACAATACATAAATATCCAGATTTATTGCTCTCTATCTCCAGCACCGAATTTGCCCACAGATTTATGAAAGTTTCGGAAAACATGAAATTGAGATTTGTAAATATTTGAAGTTTACTTCTGAGATCTAAAAAGGCAGTAAGAAGGCTAGTAATAAATTCAAAATAGAGGTTGGGGAATGCAGTCAGTTTGCAATTATAGGAATATAACTTAAGGAAGGAATCACAAACAATAAAATTTAATAATTTCACCCTTGGTTCATAAAACACTGAGCTCCAACTGACATAAATTATTAGCCTGAGGAAAAAATGGAGGTAGGTGAATACGGATTGTCACAAAGGAGATTGTTGGTAGATTTGGCAACTAGAATTGGAATCTCGGGCTTCCCTGGTGGCGCAGTGGTTCAGAATCCGCCTGCCAATGCAGGGGACATGGGTTCGAGCCCTGGTCCAGGAAGATCCCACATGCCGCGGAGCAACTAAGCCCATGCGCCACAACTACTGAGCCTGCACTCTACAGCCCGTGAGCCACAACTACAGAGCCTGTGAGCCACAACTACTGAAGTCCACATGCCTAGAGCCCATGCTTCCAACAAGAGAAGCCACCACAATGAGAAGCCTGTGCACCGCAATGATGAGTAACCCCCGCTCGCCTCAACCAGAGAAAGCCCACGCGCAGCAACGAAGACCCAAAGCGACCAAAAATAAAATAGATTAATTAAAAAAAAAAAAGTAAACTTCGTCAATTAAAAAAACAAAAAAGAATTGGAATCTCTAATTCTTCTGAAAGGATGATTCTAGCAAGTCAGTAAAGGCCCAAAGCCTGTAAGAATTTTTACCAATCCAGTATACACAGTGTTCAGTGTCCTTGGCCCTAATTATAACTAATGACACCTTGGAAGTCCCTAAAAGTGACTTTAGCAGTTTGATCAGTTTTCCATTTTTTATTAATCAGGAGTCTAGTTCCTTCAGGAATCAATGTAGCTTTAAGGACTACAATGCTATATCAATTTGCAGGGCTAATATTAGGCTTTATTTAAGAAAAGCAGTTATACCAGTGATGGGAATCTGGGCTTCAGAGTCAGGCAAAACTCAGTTTCAAGTTCCACTTTGTGAGTTAGCAGCTGTATATCCGTGGCAAATAATTTAATTTCCCCATGCCTTGGTTTTCTCATCTTTAAAATGGAGTGATTAATAACTTCCAGGGACAGATTCCATTGCATGTCCACTAAATGCAAAAATTCCACTACCGTCTTCTTCATTAATATGCCAGGGCCACTTTTAACTGGCACTGGGCCTTCCAGTAATTTATGAAAATGCAACCCAATAGGCAAACTGCAAAGGGGTCCCCTTCCTCTGGACTGACACAGCTGGGTCACACAGCTTGACGTGTTGGCTGTACAGAGTGCGGGCTATATTCCAGCTTCTGCAGGGCAGGTTCTGAACGGAACACAAGTTTTGTTTAGTTCCTGGGCAGCGATTCCTTGATCTCAAGGAAAATAGGCCCAGTGTCTGGCCTAGCGATAAGCATGGTTAACCAATGAGATGAAGAAAGTCAGTTGGGAGCCTCCTTGATAAGGGGAAATTCAGGAGGAGAAAAGTTTTGTCCTCGTTCCTGATTTCGGATTTTGGAGGCAATCACATGATGACACAGTGCTCTAGGCTCTTGTGGTCATTATACAATCATGAATGGAAGAGCAAGAGACTCGATCTAGAGCCCTGGGACTAATGAGTTACCAAAACAATGCTCATACTCTCCTCCTTCTGGACTTCCATGTGAGAACACTTCCCTGTTTGCTTAAGCCACTGCTAGTGAGCTCTTGTGCTGCTGGAAGCTCAAAGCTTTCCTAACTGATAAAGGACCGTACGTGCTATTATGGAAATTAAATGAGATGGTGTACTTAGCCCTCTAAGTCAGGAACGTAGAAAGGACTCAGGAATCAATGACTGCCGTGAAGATGGTGGTCATGCTGGAATAATCACGATCACATGAAGTGGGAGAATGGAAAGAGCTTGGGATTGAGACAAAACCACCTCAGTTTGAGTTTCTAGCTTTGTGTCTCAGGTAAATTACCTATCTGAGGGCTCAATATACTCATCTGTGAAAAAGACTTAATAACCCTACTTGTCTCACAGGATGGTTGTGAGGATCCAAAGAGAAGATACACAAAAAGCTTTTTATAAACTGTGAAGCATGATACAGGGGTCAGTTATTGTTGTCGTACCTTAGCCATCAGCTCCAAAGGCAGGATAAAAATTGCCCTCGAATCAGAGATACAAGTAATCATAAATGACTGAGTCTGATTTTAGACAAGGGTATTGAGTAATAAGAATTAAAAATAACTTTCAGTCTGTTTTAACCATAAACAAATCTCATCTTCATACCTGGGAACCTGAAGAAAGGCAATAAAATGACCTCCTAGACTGGGAAGGATGTGTTATTCCCCCACTCCCCCTATGGCTCCAGTGCACTATTAAAGAAAATTGGACAATGAAAAAGAATGAGAAAATTTAAATTGGAAGGTGACACAGCAGAGAATAGATTATAGAAATGAAGATCAACTATTTTAGGGGGATTAAGGTATTTCATGGGGAGCTTAGTGGAGACAATGGTCTCAGAAAGGATCCAGGAAAGGGGACAAACTACAGTTACCATTTCCTTTTTCGTATTCTCTGGCTCCATTTTTGGTGGGCATTTCCAGTAGAGACAAGTGAGTTATGTGTCCCGAGCACACAGGACTGAGGCTTGCTTAGGCCCCACTCAGTAAGGGGTACTATTTGATGGGTCTTCCCATTCTGCATAGTGTCCTTAAACACAAACATGCAAACTCCACAAAATACAATCAAGATGTATAAAAATTAGAGTTTGTATCTGGTATTTTATCTGTTGCTCCTCTCCACTAAAGCATTCATAAAACGTTTAGCCAAGAATGATTAAGAAAATGACTCCATGCCTCGTTTGGTATGAGTTTTTGTTTTGTCATCCTGAATCCAAGTAATTCAGCAATCCTGTGTCTCAAAATGCTCCAAATTCCACATGGATTTGGTTGTTTCCTTGTAACACAGTAGAGCCATGAATTACTGAGAAGCCTCTGACTAATTAACATTACTGGAAGTTCATATTTTAAAAAATAAACATCATCAAATGGAATTGTTTGGTTTTATTTCTGTTCCAATTTGCCAAGTTGGGAATTTACGTAAATTCAGGAGGTGGGCTGTTTCTGTAATGTGTATTCTCCATAACCAGGCTCCTACAATGGCCTGAAAACTCAACTGATCTCAGCTGGGTGGGGGTTTATTGACAATCCCAGCTTTTTGTAGGAAAGAAACAACCTCTGGGTGAGTACTAATATCAGAGCATCTTTGCCCCTTAACCAAAAAATAAGTATTCTATGGTTAATCTTTGTGCTACATTTCTACCCCCACTAGGGGTTTGCTTTTTAATTATTTCATGCCCATTTCAATGTAGGCAGTGAAAGCAGACAGATTGGAGGGCTGTATCTGGCACTATTGACAAGTTAAACGTTTAATTCTATAGAGAATGCCGACTTGCTCAACTAGCTCCGTTAATTCTAGTCTATGGGTAAGTGTACATGGTAAGCTGCTGAGCTAAAGGCACCCCCATTTACAATGGTTGGAACAAAAAAGGCGTTTGTTTCTCTCTCAACCGTCCAGAAGTTGGGGGGCAGCTGTGTGCTGTAGGTGACTCTGACACCCACAACTTGTGACTTCTGCTTGTGGGTCGAAAGCGGTTGCCATAATTCTTCCCATCTCACAGCCAGAGGGAAGACCTAGCCATTGTAAAGGCAAGACTTGGGAGTGGCTCCCATCACTCTTAAAGTAATCCCAGTGGCCAGAATGTAGTCTCACCTAGCTGTAAGGGAGCTAGATAAATGTGGAGCTGAGGACTCACCAATATGACCAGCTAAGATTCTATTACAGTGGGCCCCGGAGCAACACATCTTTGAATTGCATGGGTCCACTTGTTCCAGCATTGTTTTCTTCAATAGTAGATACTACCATACAACAGGATCCATGTTTGGTCGAATTCACGGACGTGGAGGCACAAGAGGAACCACGTATGTGGAGGAACCATATATATAGAAAGAGCCAACTATAAATTATTAGCAGATTTTTTCCTACTTGGAAGATCGGCACCCCTAACCCCATGTTGTTCAAGGATCAACTGTATTTTGGAAGAGAATGAATGCTGAGGAGTAACAGAAGTCTGCTACACTAGGTGTACTAGAATGAAACTTCCCAAACTTAAAGGTGAATATAAATTCCCTGAGCACCTTGCTGAAATGCAGTTTCTTCTCAGCAGGTCTGGGGTGGAACCTGAGACACTGTATTTTCTAAGAAGCTTCTAATGCTTGAAGCCAATGCTTTGGTCTGTGGACTACACTGAGCAGCAAGGAACTAGAAGCCTCTCTTGATTGCAAGAAACAGGGATTTCTTTAGATCACCTTAAAGGATCGTCTGCTGTCAGGAGGGCTGTGAAGATCAAGGCATCTCTTGGTATCTTGACTCCCTTTTGGCTACAGAGTATCTTTCTTTGAATGTGCCGTTCTTCTCTAATACCAAACTGGATAAATCTCTACATGTTCTCTAGTCCAAAATCTGACAGAAACATTATTTGCTTAAGTTAGGCTGCAGGACTCCTCAACCAAGTGCCATGATTTCGTGGGTCACCTGGCACCCTGTAAATGGTTCAATCAGTAGCCACATCAACACAAACAGCCCTGACTTGGCTCCCCTGAGCAACGAGCAGTGTAGGCATGGCAGCCTAAGCGACAGAGGAAGCCATACAGAAAACCATATATCGTTTCTTTACTTGGATATTGCAGCAAAGCACAGGAACTTAATGCCTTGTGGAGGAAAAACTGAGAAATATCAGGATAACACATTTATACTTTGATATGATGGCATATAATTATTATAATTAGTAAATTCACTGTTTTCTACTTACAGAAACAATAGATGCACTTTTTTTTTTTTTTTTGCGGTACGCGGGCCTCTCACTGTTGTGGCCTCTTCCATTGCGGAGTACAGGCTCCGGACGCGCAGGTTCAGCGGCCATGGCTCACAGGCCCAGCCGCTCTGCGGCATGTGGGATCCTCCCGGACCAGGGCACGAACCCGTGTCCCCTGCACCTGCAGGCGGACTCCCAACCACTGCGCCACCAGGGAAGCCCCGCACATTTTTACTTTATACTAAAATGAATAAGAAAAAAACCCATCATTTTCATTTTAGTTAATTCATATTTTTCCAAATTAACTTTAAAATGTAAGTAAGGTGAGGAGTACCAAGTTACAGAAAGAACAAAAGAGGAATATTTTAAACAGGAAAGGTACACTGTTCATAATTTATATAACTAGTCAAGCTTTACACTCTAATCTCTATTCTTTTTGTTTAATGCCACATTAGGATGACTTGTATATCTAACCACAACCCACTTTAATCTGATTAGTAGATCTGATTCTCAGAGCATCCAGACTCTGCTCAGACTCATCCTGGTTTCTGAAAAACTCCTCTCTCCATCTGAGACCTCCTTCTGTTTTTTCTGGGTCTGGTCTTTCCTATGCCCTCTTCAGAGGAAGTATAGGCTAGTCCCAATTAGATGCAGCTGTTTTAAATTAACCCCTTCAGCTGTCCTCCAGATGAATGGCTCAATATGACTTGGCAAACTGATGGTTTCTAAGGAGTCATACATATTTACAGCACAACAACATGTTTAATAAAGTTAACCCATCTTACACCACCAGTGCAAGATGAAACCAGTGCACCCAGCCTACTCATAAAATCTAATACATGTGACTAATGCAATCGGAATGCTACTTCTCAGTGAGCTGAGGCCTCACAATGGGAATTTAGGGTGATGATGGATCCTTTTTCTCTTTTGGGTGGGAGTCAGACAAGGGCTCAGCATGCCCTGAATAGGCCGCTTAGGACCACTGTGGGGCATGGGGAAAGGACACCTCTTACTCTTGGCCACGTACTGTGAAGCTGAAGGGCGTAAAACGTCAAGTGGGGGAGTGGTAGCTGGAACTGAGATATCAATCAGAAGATCGGGCTGAACACAGGAATCAAGCTGTGGAAGCCAAAGCAGGGGGTCAGGAAGGCAGGAAGCCAAGGATTGTGAAGTGCAAAATGAACCAGAAGCAGCTGTAAGACCATCCAGGAATAAAGATGGAATTTGCCCATTCACCCCACCACTCTGGGGAATTTTTAAAGAATTTCTCTTGCCAACTTGAAAGAGTATGTATAGACGATTAATGGACAGAGCATAGGAGAATAGATGAGATCAAAATGAGTCCCTTCCTTGAAGGAAATGGGCCAGGCCAACACCAGGTAAACCCTAAGAGTTGCTATGTTTGCGTAAATTGGTCTATTTCCTTTAATCCCGGCCTCACCTGGTCTGGTACTGGGAATTGTTCTTTATTTATTCATTACACAAACACTTACTGAGTAGAAGTGAAGTAGTACAAATATAAATTAGACATACTTCCTGCCCTCAAAGACCTTATATTCTTGTTGGCGTGAGAGAAGTCCCTAAACATAATACAAGATAAAAAATATGTCTCAAATTTTGAATAGGGCAGTTGGAATCCAAAGACGAGTAAGGGAAGGAACCTGCCCTCAAGGAGTTATGATACAGTAAAAGGAGAGAGACTGAACAAAAAAGGGAAATTACAAAAAAACATATGTTCTGTGAAAGTGGTCTATACAAACTCTAAGGAGCAATGAGGAGAGGGGTCAGTTCTTCCAGGATAGATGACTGTGGGTGGGTGGTAAGATGGTCAAGAAATGCTTCAAAAAGGAGATAATGAAAAATCGAAGATGACACAAGCAGATGGAAAGATATACTGTGTTCTTGGATTGGAAGAATCAATATTTTCAAAATGAGTATACTACCCAAGGCAATCTACAGATGCAAAGCAATCCCTATCAAATTACCAATGGCATTTTTCACAGAACTAGAACAAAAAAAGTTTTAATTTGTGTGGAAACACAAAAGACCCCGAATAGCCAAAGCAATCTTGAGAATGAAAAGCAGAGCTGGAGGAATCAGCCTCCCTGACTTTAACTATACTACAAAGCTACAGTCATCAAAAAAGAAATTAATATTAATTTTAAATAGCTGATAATAATATTCAACATCTCCTTACCTTCATGTTAGGATTTTCTGCAGTTTCATTTACTGGAAACCCCATTTTTAAACTTCAAAGCCTATGTGAGTCTATAGCTTCCTATCCACTGATTTGGATAGGAATCAGAGCAGATTCCTATCAGAGCGGAGAGCAGATGCACAGAGCAGGCCCAGCTGACTTACCCACTTAGATGCAGATGGAGACAAAGGAACAAGGAAAGAGGCAGAACAAGAAAGGAGCTGACAAATGGAGCAAGGAAGCCCAGAAGAGGGCCCATGACTCATAGGTCCAGGATAAAAAAGAAGGAGGTTGAGTTTAGGCATGGTCACTTTGTCCATATATAAAATATGCCCTCAGAGATGCCCACTGACTCAGACCAGCCACTTCTTCTCCCTTAGGGAAGAGTAAGGAAAGAGGATATTTATAGGATTAGATATATCCACCTTTCTTTGGGCTAAGGCAGAGTAGAGAGAAGATGCTGAAATTTCCCCTCCTTCAGGACTGACCGAAGTATAGAAAATGCACCCAAGGAAGAAGGACCAAGTAGAGGGGATGGATCCATAAGATGTTTCAATGGAAGAGTTGATAGGATTTGGCAACAACTGGTTGTGGAAAGAAAGGACAGGAAATAGATTAAGGTATGATCCTGGATAACCAAAGGAATAGATGTGCCTATAAATAGGAGGAGAAATAGGTAGAGAACTGTGGAGGAAGAGAGATGGGTGTCCAGTGAGACTTCCTCTGAGATGTAAGGAAGGTAGTTAAAAATGGGTCAATCATGAGAATAAGGTGAATTTAGGAAATTTTTTTACCCAAGAAAAAGAAACAACTCAAATTAGAATAGATGGCCATTTATAGACTTATGTAATTGGGAGATACCATCAGGAATTAGTCATCACTCTCCATCTCTTAGCTCTGCTTCCCTCTGTGTTGGCTTCATTCTAGGCCAGTTTCCCACATGGCAGCAGGGATGGCTAAGGGCAGCCTTAGGCTTACTGTCCTTATACCTGATATCTCAGTGAGAAGAGAGCATGCATTTTTCCTGAGAGTTCTGGCAAAAGTGCCAGGGAAGAGTCTGATTTTTCCTTCTTGGCACACATGTCTATTCCTAAACCAATCATTTTGTCCAGGAGGGTTGGATTGCTCTAACTGGCTAAATGTGGCCATGTGCCTAGAGCTGCCAAAACCACATAGAGTGGCAGGATACATTTTTAACATTATTACTTGTCATCCAACTTGCCTGAGGGATCTTGGAGCACAGTATAACCTAAGGATTTTAGGCCTGGGTGGTGAGGTAGGAACAGCTGTCTAGAGTACAAAGCAGCTTGAAGACCTTGGACACTAAAGGAGGTCTATAAAGGAGAGGGTAGGGGCCAGTCCCAAAGACAACTTTCCTGTCTTCAGTTTTGTTTAGGGCTTCCTAGCTTTGTCTTTCCAAAAGGGGATCCCTTGTGTGAATAGCAAAGTGCAGTATGGATATCAATAATTCAGAAAATGGAATTAATCCACCAAAGAGTTTTGCAAAGCTAACCTCTTCATCTTTACCCATTTCTTAGCCAGGTTCCAATGATAAAGTCACGGGGGCTATGTACATTTCAGTTATACAGGCTCATTCTTCAGTGGAGTCACCTCAAACTTCAAATAAAGAAGGAGCATAAATCTTTTCAAATATATAAGGAGATGCAAAGCAGAAGTCAAAATCTGCTATGAAAATGAAAGTGCAGCATATGTATACAGCCAAGAATGCTTTGCCAGCAGTCATAGAAGTAGAAGCAAGGAGGGACTTAGTTCAACTTGCTTATGATTTTAGACAAAGAACTACATAATTTGACAAAGGCCACACACTCACATAGTGGCAGAGTTGGTACTAAAACTAACATCTGCCTCTGAGCCCTGATCATGTTTTATTACACCATCCTGCATTGGCCAAATACTTCTCCTAGGAGAAAACTGTCTTACCAAAACGTCATTCTAATATGGTCCTATATTTGTCGAAGTATCCATTTAGTGGAGGTTGGGTGTGGTTAAACTAGGGTTAATCCTGGTTGCCTATGAGCACTCCTAGGAACACTAAAAAAAAAAAAATCAATCCAGATTCATTTAACTGATTAAATCAAACATGTGCTTGATTTTGTTGTTGCTGTTGTTTGCTATTTCATGAAATTTCATTCATCCCAGACTCCCAAAGCTCAACATTTTTTTGCAAAGTATCCCAGAGGTCAGGGACGACTAGGATTGCACATCAGTAGAGGGAGAAACAGTCACTGCCATTGATAATCAAGAGCCCTTGTCGAAAGAACTAAATGTCTAAATAGGAAACTGTCACAGTGGTAAAAAGAAGGCAGGGAGAGATCCCACGAGGGGATGCAGATCAAATAATACAGAAGAGTATTTTATTCAGGCCTATTAAAATAGACAATTAAAAACAATACTGTTGTCCCTGCAGAGAAACAACCGAGCAGCTCCTTGCTTGCAAATGCAGAGCACGGCCTGCTTCTGAGGCACTTTTCAGACAGGCCCTTCCGAGACTTTTATGGCAATGTTACCAGCATCACTAAATACATCAGCCTAAGTCAAAGTAACACATGGACTATGATATCCAAGTTATGTGATACCTGGTAAAAGTTTTACATTTAGGAAGTTGAGTTAAACTGAAGTGCACAAATGATTCATTTTTACCATCTTAATATGGTCAAGAGAATTCTTACAAGGAGAGTAATTTAACAACTATTATTTTTAAAAATGAAGTGTCGGGCTTCCCTGGTGGCCCAGTGGTTGAGAGTCCGCCTGCCGATGCAGGGGACACGGGTTCGTGCCCCAGTCCAGGAAGATCCCACATGCCGCGGAGCGGCTAGGCCCGTGAGCCATGGCCGCTGAGCCTGCGTGTCCGGAGCCTGTGCTCCGCAGCGGGAGAGGCCACAGCGGTGAGAGGCCCGCGTACCACAAAAACAAACAAACAAACAAACAAACAAAAAATTTTAAGCTTATCCCTGGTGGCGCAGTGGTTGAGAGTCCACCTGCCGATGCAGGGGACACGGGTTCGTGCCCTGGTCCGGGAAGATCCCACATGCCGCGGAGCGGCTGGGCCCGTGAGCCATGGCCGCTGAGCCTGCCCGTCCGGAGCCTGTGCTCCGCAACGGGAGAGGCCACAGCAGTGAGAGGTCCGCGTACCGTACCGCAAAAAAAAAAAAAAAAAAAAATAAGCTTAATTTGAAATTTGAAATTAAATACTTGGGCATATGATGTGTGAGTCTCCATTTGTTCTCTTGCCCCAGGCCCTGCTCCCATGAACACATACTAATGAAATAATTAATAAGTAAATAGTGTTTCAAAAGTGTTCAATAAGAGAGTTAAATATGAGCAATGGCCCAAATAAAAGAAAAGTGGATATAGCAAAAATACATTTGTTGAAATGATTAAAAATACTCACTCTAAGTGCCACTTTAATTGTTAAATACAATGCCCTTTCTTTGATAGCACTGGACCCCTCCTCTTTGAAAGTCTCCTATCTTGACCTCCATGACATAGTTTATATTATGTGCTCTATCTTCCAAACTCTTAAAGTCTCCATTTTTTTAATTTGTAGGCAGGCTGTAGAAGAGTTTTCCACTTTTTTTAGCTCATACGGTGCTGTGTTCATTTTAAGATCTCAGTACATAAAGATTAATGAATAAGTAAATATAAAACATTATTCTAAAAAAACAAAACAAACAAACAAAAAAACCCCATTATTCTAGAAACATATTACATAGGGACATAGACCTTGCTATCATCAGATTCTAAATAGATACATCTTCAGAAACACTATCTCAAAATTCAAACCCAATTACATGGTTACAGAAAATTTTCCATTGTCACACAGATGTGCTGTAACCAGCCAGAGAGTACAATTCACTAAAGACCATGTTAGTAAGGAAAATCACAACAGCTGGTATAATTGAGAACATTAAGAATGCTATTGGAGAAATAATACCCACATCAACTATGATGAGCATGAAACCGAATCTCACTAGGGCAGTTCTATTCCTTCTACTCCTCTATATACAGGAATGAATGAATCAGAAAACTTTTCAAATGATTTATGATCTCCCTTTTATCTGGAAAGGGAATATAAATGAATAAAAGGATGAGCCCAAGAGGGTATGTGGCTAAGTATGAACATGGCAGATGAAATGCAATTAAGGGAACAAACACTGTCATACTGATGAAGCCTTGACCTTACATACATTTATGAAGGAGACCAGATATGGCTTACTGTCTGTTAAATGGTTACTTTCTATAATTCATGAATTGGCACCTAAACAGTACACTTAACAAACTACAAGGGTGTGTGTCTAACTTATGTGACACCAGTTTTGGGGGAACTACTCCATCTATTCCTACTCACAGGCTGCTGTGGGCAACTGGTCACAGATGACTGGACCAGGGATGAACACTTGATCCAAACTAGGTTACTTTAACTGTTTTCACAGAGATCTGGAAATAGGAGCGAGATGGAGCAATTCAGCACCTTTAGGGTGAGCCTCTTCTATCATGTACCCTGAGAACCAGAGACAGCTGACCTGGAGATGCAGAGAGGGCAGTAGAGCTAAGGAGTGTAGAGCCGTCTTGCTTGCATGCATGCCTGGTGGCTCTCCAGGTTCTGCGTTCAGTCCCTGGGCAGGTCAGCTGTCTTTGGGTTCTTAAGACACACCCACGTCCTTCCAGTAAATTCCCTTTACTACCAAAGCAGTTAGTTTCTCTTACTTCCAACCAAAACAACTTAGCTAAGAAATGGGAAGTACACACACTCTAAGCACATCTGTAATGTGCTTGGAACCTTCACATGGTGTAAAGGTTCAGGCCCATGTCCCCAGTGAACTCTTCAGTGAATGTGAGAGAGAAGCCACAGACTTCAGAAACAGTTGTGCTTGAAAGTAAATATGAAATCATTTTATCCTCAGTATTTAAAATTGAAGAACAGTAAAGTTTAGGAGAGAAAATTGTATATGTTCAGTAAATTCTGTAAAACCCATAGGACTTTAAAATACACACACACACACACACACACACGCACACGCATGCACACACACACACGCACACGCATGCACACACACACTGAAATGGGATGGGAGAGGTGAGGAATCAGTCATGAGAAAAAAAAATCCAGAATTTAACCTTTTCTGCCACTTAAACTGGCAATGTTTTATGTATAATTCATGCAGTAACTCGCTCTAAGTTGGATGTGAATCCACTCACAAGAGAGCTGGAGATAATGTCACTGTGAATATTAAATCAACCAGCAAGAGGTGGGAAGGTGGTGACACTACAGATAAGATCAGATTCAAACTCAGTGAACTCTTAAATAAAGAACCAAGTGAGCCCAGCAGGGCTATAAACAACCATCAAAGTGAAAGGCAATAAAAGAGAAGAAGGAAAATAAGATACTCAAACGTAACGAAGCAAGACTTATAATGACTAGTGCCTGGAATGCCATTTTAAGTAATATAAGCTTGTGCAACCAGAGTAATTAAAGAATCTATTTAACTGGTTGTCTAAACCGTCACTGGGCTCAACCTGTATGGAATATGTCTTATATAATTATGAGTTGTTTTTCCTTGTACTATAAGAAACAAGCATCAGAGATGGAAAACACTGACTTGGACCTGGCAGGTTTAAAATGGACCTTGTGCTTAAGTAGACAGTGGGTGACAAACTCCAGGACCTTTCGTTAAGAGGAGGAGCCACCAACAGTCAAGAGAGTACATCAAGAAGAGAATGAGCTCTAAGGTTAATGGATAAGACATACCAGTTAGATTTGCTACATTCCACAATTAAGAACCACATTTTATGTTTATTTCTAGTGTCTCAGTTGATCAGAAATTTCTCAGTATTCAATATAAGTAGGTATCAAATCATTACATTGTATACCTTAAACTTTCACAATGTTCTATGTCAGTTATATCTCAATAAATCTGGGGGAAAAAAGGAAAAAAAAAAGTAGGTGTATAAATTCATCCATATGGGAAATGAATTCAAGATACTCATGAAGAGTTGTGATAAAAATATGAAATCTCATATACGACAAGCAGGATACAAGAGTCTGCCAAGTATTTTCATTAATATTCATAATTATTAAAGCCTTACATCTCTTATCTCATTTTGTTAACAACAATAGCAAAGCAAACTGAGCAAGTTTGTGACCAGATTCACATTTAGCATATCACATAGATGCTTCCTGCACTTTAAGAAAGCTATACTATAGGTGAAAAGACTCTCTACAGTGTAAAAGTATTAGGCAGATATAGGCATTTATTACTCATTGAGCTCTAAAATATGCTGGACCTAGAGAATACAAAGTTCATTGTGGTTGAGACTGGCCTAAAATCAATATAGCATACCCACAAAATGTTAATTACTATAACCAAGAGATCTAATCTTTTTTAAAAGATACTAGTATTGAGAACAATTATTTGATTGATGTACTCATAATTATTGTTTTCCAGAGCTGATAAGAACCAGTTATCAATAAAATTAAATTCAGCACACATTCAGTGTGAGCCTACTATTAGCAAATTATGTACAACTCATTTTAGTGCTAGTGGAAGTATGACTTGGCACTCCCTACCCAGGAAAGCAATTTAACAATATGTGTAAAGAATTTTGCATATGTTTATTTTTTTCACACAGTAATTCCACTTCCAGATACCTAAATAATTAGTTGGATGGCTTCACAGGTGAATATTTAAAGAAGTAATATCAATTCTTTATGAACTCTTCCAAAAATTAGAAGAGGAAAGAACACTTCCTAACTTGTTCTATAAGGCCAGTATTACCTTGATACCAAAACTAGAAAAATTTATCACACAAAAAAAGGACTAAACACCAATATCTCTTATGAATATAGATACAAAAATCCTCAACAAAATACTAGCAAACCAAATTCAGCAATATATTTAAAAAATTATACATCATGACCAAGTGAGATTTATTGCAGGAATGCAAGGTTGGTTTAACATTTAAAAATCACCTAGTGTAATACACCATATCAATAGAATAAAAACAAACCCACATGATCTCATTAAACACAGAAAAAGCATTTGACAAATTCCAACATTCTTTTACGATAAAAACATTCAACAAACTAGGATGAAAATGGAACTTAACATGATAAAGTGCATCTCTGAAAAATCCACAACTTGCATCATACTTAATGGTGAAAGACTGGATATTTTCCCTCTAACACTGGGAGCAAGACAAGAATGTTCACTTTTGTCACTTCCATTTAACATTGTATTGGACAACCGTGCAAGAAAATGAAATAAAACGCATGCAGATTGAAACGGAAGGAGTAAAACTATCTCTATTCACATGGCATGATCCTGCACATAGGAAAACCTAAGGAATCTGCTAAAAAACTATTAGAATTAATAAAAGGGGACAGCAAGTTTGCAAAAGGGGTTCAGCAAAATCAGTACACAAAAATCAATTGTATTTTTGTACATGTATAATGAAAAATCCAAAAATGAAATTAAGAAAACAATTTTAATTACAATAGCATCAAAAAGAATAAAATACTTAGGAATAATTTAACCAGAGTTACAAAATGTATATTTTGAAAATGATAAAACATTGTTGGAAGAAATTAAAAATGACCTAATAAGTAGAAAAACAGTTTATGTTCATACATTAGGAGACTTGATATTGTTAAGATGGCAATATTCCTCAAATTAATCTACAGATTCAACACAATACTCACCAGAATAATAGCTGACTTCTTTGTATAAACTGGCAAACTAATCCTGAAATTAATAGGGAAGGGCAAGGGACACAGAATAACCAAAAAATTCTTGGAAAAGAATAAAGTAGAAGAATTCACACTTTACAATTTTAAAACTTACTACAAAGCAAAAATAATCATGACACTGTAGTACTGACATAAGGATAAACATAAGTTAATGGAACAAAATAGCGAGTTCAGAAATAAATCCATTCATCTATGGTCAACTGATTTAAGACAGGATACCAAGAGTCTTTCAACAAATGGTACTGGAACAACTGGACAACTGGACAATTCTCTTATATGTGTAAGAGAATGAAGTTGGACCCTTATCTCACACCATATACAAAAATTAACTCAAAATGGATCAAAGACCTAAAGTAAGACCCAAAACTCTTATAAGTACTTCAAAAGACACTATAAAGAAAGTGAAAAGACAATCCTTAGAATGGGAGAATATATTTGCAGAATATATATCTGCTAAGGAAATTGCATCTAAAATACATAAAGAACTTTTACAACAAAAAAGGCAAATACCCCTGTTTAAAAATAGGCAAAGCATCTAAATCGACATGCCTCCAAAGGATACACACAAAGGGGCAAGAAATAATCAGAGAAGTGAATAAATTGATACACAAGTATGCTCACTACAGCATTATTTACTTAATGGCAAAAAAAAAGAAGCAACCTAGGTGTCTAAAAATAGGGGAATAATGACATGGAATATAGCATATCAAAACACTGAAATCTGATATTGCCATTAAAAAGATTTATGGAAAGGCATTGTAGGAGAATAATTAAGCACAAGAGCACTGGAGCACTGCTTGTGCTTGAACCCCAGTTCTACAAGATTCATGTTCTTGGGCAAATTATTTAACACGTCTAAGCTTCAGTTTCTGCATCGGTAGCTTCTGCTCAGATTAAAGATGACTATGCATGTGAAGTACTTAGCACATCGCCCAGCACATAATAGTGCTAAATAAATATTTGAAAAAATTATGGTGTGCTTTATTAATATGCTGACATCCTTAAGATGTAGTATCAAGTAAAGAGACAGGATATGATGTACATAAAATATTCAACACACGTTGAATGAATGGTTAAATAGGTAGGTGGATGAATGTACGGATGGATAAATGGATACAAAAATATACAAAAATACATAGTGGACTATTATATACTTCATATCATTCCTTTAGTAGCTCAGGTCATCCTGGTTTATTATTATTTCACAGTTCATATGTCTGACTCTCTTTTTGAGGATCCTTCTTAACTTCGCATGGTCTTTTTCGTGTCTTACCTTGTTTTCCTGTGGGTGTCTACTAAGAGGAGGTAACACTACCAGAAACATTCACGGATTGCATAGAGAATAGAATGTTTTAATTCTACTCAGACACCACAGACATTACCACTACATTCCTATCATTGTTTCCTTGCTGGATGCCGCTAGCAGTTTTGTATGTGCTACAAGTATATCCCTTATTCAACTTACTCATTTTTTTAAATCCCCCCTTGTTGGCAATTAGCAATCAAATTCTTAATTAGCTTAAATCCACCTGGCTATTTTGCACCTAATAAATCAATTAATTCAATTCGCACAGAGGGGATTGTATTTAGTGCCATATTTCAGTCATTACTGACCATCATTGTGTGTAGCAGCTGTATGTACAGTGAAGACATGATATCCAAGCAGAATTTTTATTCTCCGCTGTTTTGCAGTCTGTCAGATAAGTGGAGAGTGTGGTTAGCATTTTTAATGTAGAAAGGGATTTAGCAACAGGCCTCAGAAGACTGAAACAGAAATTAGGAGTCTAGTGTATGTTATAACCAGGCTTACTGTTTAGGTTACAGCCTTCCAGATATACCTGATGATGTGCAGCGTCATTCATTTCAGACTCAAATTGTACTTGTTCCTTAGAAAAATCATGGTATTATGTTCTCTGGTGTTGAAATAAAGCTTGCTGAATAGTGGATTAAAGTTTCCAGGAAGATGTCAAGAATGAATTCCTTATAATAATACTTTGCCCCCAAGTCTCCTGGCAGGTACACATTTTAGAGAAAGAGGGCAAACTTAAGATTTCATTTTAAAAATCAACTTGAAGGACTTTTAAAAAGAGACACGTTTCTTTTCACGATTTAACATTATGTTTGTTTTTTGAAAGAGAAACGTCTTTGGGGGAATAATAGTGAAGTAGCAGTGTGCAGAAAATTTTAACATTCAAAATAAAAATCTTGAAAAATAGGTTGTTTTTTATGCAAACACTATTTCATGTCAATCTCTTAATTATTCCAGATATCTGACCTAGTGACATTGATTATTTTTTAAAATTCCCCATGTAATCAATACATCAAAATGTTTAGATATGGATTGACGTATATATTAGTGCAGCTTAAGAGTGTTTATTTCACTCAGAAGTCTGAGAATATTGTTGCTAACTGACAAAATCATATTTCATTAACCTATTCTGATAAAGGCTTGTCAGTAAATTATATAGAAATCTCAGAATTAGGTCGGGGGAAGTAGGAGAGTAAGGCAAAATCTAGTGAACTAGCACCATTTCAGAGCTAGTGCTTTCAGAAGTACAAATTCAAGTGCCTCAAGGAGTGAAAGGAAATATAGCTTAATCTTTATTTTTAATAACAGCTTTATTGAGATATAATTCACATATAATAAAATTCAGCCTTTTAAAGTATACAACTCAGTGGGTTTTAGTACATTCACAGAATTGTGCAAGCATTACCAATATCTAATTCTGGAACATTTTCATCATCCCCAAAAGAAACCTCATATCCATTAGCAGTAGCACCCAATTCCCCACGCCCAACTCTTGGCAACCACTAATCTAGTCCGTGTCTCTGTGTATTTGCCTATTCTGAACAATTCAGATAAATGGGATCATACGACATACGGCCTTTTGTGACTGGCTTCTTTGGCTTAGCATGTTTTCAAGGCTCATCCACATTGCAGCATGTATCAGTACTTCATTCCTTCTTATTCCTGAATCATAGTCCATTTTATGGATTGACAACATTCTGTTTATCCATTCATTAGTTGAAGGACATTTGGATTGTTTCCATTTTTGAGCTCTTATAAATATGCTGCCATGAATATCTGTGTACAAGTTTTTGTACGGACTTACTTTTTAATTCTTTTGAGTATATAGAGTAGAAAGGCTATGTTTTGTAGTAAATCTATGTTTAACATTTTGAGAAACTGCCAAAATGTTTTCCCAAGAGGCTGTACCAGATTAGAAACCTACCAGCAATAAATGAGTATTCCAACTTCTCCACATCTTCACCAACATTTGTTATTGTCTTTTTGAGTATAGCCCTTCTAGTGGGTGTGAAATGGTATCTCATTGTGTTTTTATTCCTCTAATATATTAGCATTTCTCTAATGACTAACGATGTTGAGTATCATTTCATATGTTTATTGGCCATTAGTATGTTTTCTTTGAAGAAATGTTCACTCTCACCTTTTTCCCTATTTTTCATTGGGTTGTGTGTGTTTTAACTGTTTTAATTCTGGATACAAGTCCTTTATCAGATGTATGATTTATAAATATTTTCTCGTGTTCTGTGATTTGTCTTTTCACTTTTTTTTTTTTTTTTTTTGCGGTACGCTGGCCTCTCATCATTGTGGCCTCTCCCGTTGCAGAGCACAGGCTCCGGACGCGCAGGCCCAGCGGCCATGGCTCACGGGCCCAGCCGCTCCGCGGCATGTGGGATCCTCCCGGACCGGGGCACGAACCCGTGTCCCCTGCATCGGCAGGTGGACTCTCAACCACTGCGCCACGAGGGAAGCCCTGTCTTTTCACTTTTTTGATGGTGTCCTTTGAAGCACAAAAGGTTTTCATTTTGATGAAGTCCAATTATTTTTTTTATCACGTGCTTTTTGTGTTATATTGAAGAAACCATTGTCAAAATATAAGATCACAAAAGTTTAGGCCTATGTTTTCCTCTAAGAGTTTTATAGTTTGAGCTGTTACATTTATGTCTTTGGTTCATTTTGAACTAGTTTTTGTATATGTGTGAGGTAGGAGTTCAACTTCATTCTTTTGTATATGGAAATCTAGCTGTCCCAGTACCATTTGTTGAAAAAACTATTCTTTCCCCATTGAATTGTCTTCACAGCCTCATCAAAAATCAATTCACCATCAATTGAAGAGTTTTTTTCTGGACTCTCAATTCTATTTCATTGATCTATATGTTTATCTTTATGTCAGTACCATACTGTCTTGATTATTGTAGCTTTGTAGTAAGTTTTGAAATCTAGAAATGTGAGTCCTCCATCTTTATTTGTTTTCAAAATTGTCTTGGCTACTCTGGATACCTTGCAATTCCATATGAATTTTAGGATCAGCTTGTCAATTTCTGCCAAAAAAAAAGTCTTGGCTTAATCTTAATTTATATGAATACCCAACAGTTTTTGGCCCAATGGACAGGACATAACAGAAGATGTCCCCAGGCAGGAGTGATCACTGGAGGGAGCCAGTTGCAGCCTCATATTCCAGGTGGTCAGTTCTGGGTAGAGCAGGGCCTCAGCAGCATATAAAAGAACAAAATCAGGCTTCAGTCCCTAGAGGGAGAAGAAAGCCGACAAGATCTGGGCAAAATATAAAGATCAGAGCCAAGAAATACAAAACTTGAGGCCTGGAGATCTGCTACAAGAAAGAGTGATTATATATACCAGGTAACCATAGCCCAAAGCACTGTGTGCCAGCCGTGGTGCTATGTAAGCATTCAATACCCAGCAGAGATTACTACTATAATTACTTTGTTGTAGAATCATTGACATAAATGGAAGTCATGTTACTAGTTTGGCCCTTCCACCAAAGGCAATTTAGCCTGTAATAGTAATAATCAATATCTGAGAAGCACTTTCCAGTTTATGACACCCAGTCACATATACAATCTCACACAATCCTCACAACTTGCATGATAAGTGTTATTTACTAGTCAGTTTACAAGAGTTCATGAATTTCTTAATGACTGTTTTAGACACGGGATAAAATGATGAATAAGGGAATTTATGAATATCCTTCAGATATCAAACATAGTAATAGAGATGCAAACATAGAGTCTGATAATTACATGTGTCAACTAGTATTAAAAGTGACACTAATGAATATTTGAGTCAAGTGCTCATAGGAATATAGAGGAAGAAGCCCCTAGTCTGACCGTGAATGTGTGCTCAATGTCACAAGGAGTAAATAGAGGGATCAAAATTAAACCTAGATATGACAATAATATTACCTATTATATTAGGGTTCTCCAGAGAAACAGAACCAATCATATTATCTATCTATCTGTTTATCTATCTGCAATAAGATTTATTGTAAGGAACTGGCCCATGTAACTATGGAGATTAAGGAGTCTCATCATCTGCCATCCACGAGCTGAAGATCCAGGAAACCCAGTGGTGCCGTTCAAAGGCCTGAGAGCCAGAGAGCCAATGATATAGATTCCAGTCTGGTCTAAAGGCCTGAGAATCAGGAGCAGAAGACTGATGTCCCAACTCAGCAGTCAGGCAGAGAGAGCTAATCCTTTCTTCCTCCACCTTATTGTTCTATTCAGGCCTTCAATGGGTTGGATGATGCCCACTTACTGTATGGAGATCTTTACTCAATCCACTGATTCAAATGCTATTATTTTCCCCACAGACACACCCAGAAATAATGTTTAAGCAGATATCTGGGTATCCCATGATCTGGTCAAGTTGACATATCTATCACACCTATGTTTAAAGCGCCAGGAAGAGGCAGCCCAATGTGCAGAAAGGGTAGGAGTAGGAAAATGGAGCAATTCCTCTACCACTTCTGTACTTTTGCCTGTGGCATCTTTATTTCCCTTTCTCTCCGGCTGTGTTTTAATAATTCTACTCGAATCTTACTTTTGCTTGAAGTTATGAGAGTAAACACATAGAGAATAAATGAAAATCTTCCTTGACAATCTTTATTAAGCTAACATCTGAGGAATGATGATTTCTTGGTATTAAAAATAGTAGCAGCCCTTCTATCTTAAATTTATCCTCTTTTAATTCTTCCCAGGATGTTTTTGAAGAGTAATAGGCATATTAGACAATGAAATCACATCATAAATGTGAATCTTGACTTTATCATGATGGGATTTTTTTTCCTCTCATGATATTCAACGTGAAGAAGCCAGATGTAGTTCCTCTGACTATGCTATAGCACAAGACCACCCCCAACTGAATATTTAGAAATAGTTCATAAATTTGATGGAACAATTTCTACTTTTTCCAAACCTGATTATTTCTCCTTTTTTCACTGTGGTTATTTTTAATGCAGCAAAGCAACATTTATTGAGTGTCATTGAATCAGGCACTGTTGGCTATAGCTATTAGGACAGCTATTCCCATCTTTGTTAGTATTATAGAACCCCAAGGAAGCAACACATGGGGAAGATGGGCTCTTTTGCCAGCCCCAAGAGTAGAGCCTGATTGATCTATACGCTGTTGAGATTTAGACTCTCAGCTAAGCATAGTAACTTCTGTCACCTTTGCTAGTGATTAGTTTATGGGTGGGCATGTAAACCTGTTTGGACTTGAGGGGAAGAAAAAGTTTGATGTAGGGACTCCCAATAAGAATTTTACCTTGTTGTGAAAAGAGAAAGGCAAGGAGACCTCCTTCTGCCCATGAGGTTTTGTGTGGATGTAGTGTCTTGAGCTGCAACAGCCATCCTGCAACCATTGGCAATAAGCCCGAGGATAAACAGCCAACATATGAGGATGGCAGAGTCCAGATAAATAGGTAACATGACATTGTTGAACAGTTGTTCTTGGAACTATCCACCCAGTTACACCTGGAACCATCTACCCACTCTAGACTTCTTGTTTTATGAGATAATAATGCTGAAGATAGGATTGGTTACGTTTCTTGTAACTAAATGAAAACTAACTTACTTATTCATGAAAGGACAACTGTACGTTTTTGCCATTTTGTCACTTCTTTTTTAGAAAAGATTTAGAAATATTTTCTAAATCCTAAAATCCTGGGGCTCAGGGACCAGAGGGCAGGTGCCAGATCTAACTGTTCTGACCTTAGACATGCCTCTCTACCACCCTGGATCTCAGTGTCTTCACCATCAAAGAAGAAACGTGGACAAAAATAATCTTTAAGTCTTTTATAGCTCTCTAAGTTCAAGAAACTGGAACCAGAAAACTAAGAACAGAGGTATGATTTATTATAACCAAAAAAGTTATTCATTGTTGTACATGTTGTATATGTGTGTGTTTTTATATATTGTTTCGATAACAAATTGTTTTATGTGTGAAAGTGTAACAAAGTGTATTGTTCTTCAGTACATCTATAAATTCTTGAGTAAAAATGCCCCAGGCTCTCAGGAAATAATTTCAACAGGGAGGAACCTTGTCCACACCAAGCTAATAGTTGCTATGTGGGAAATTACCTTGGTGCAATGATAGTCTAAGAAGTACTTTACCAGGCAAACTCTCATGGATGTTAGGAACAGAGAGGCTCACAGATCAAATTAAGATGCTCAAACCTCATATTTTATTAAATCAATTTAAAAGACAGATGGGGGACTTCCTTGGTGGCACAGTGGTTAAGAATCTGCCTGCCAATGCAGGGAACACAGGTTCAATCCCTGGTCCGGGAAGATCCCACATGCTGCAGAACAACTAAGCCCGTGCGCCACAACTACTGAGCCTGAGCTCTAGAGCCCGCGAGCCACAACTACTGAAGCCCACGTGCCTAGAGCCCATGCTCCGCAACAAGGAGAAGCTACTGCAATGAGAAGCCCACACACTGCAACGAAGAGTAGCCCCTGCTCGCTGCAGCTAGAGAAAGCCCGCGCGCAGCAATGAAGACCCAACATAGGCAAAAAAAAAGAGACAAATCTCTGGCAATATTGATCAATAATAAAGGAAAGAGGTCACCGAAATTAAAAATAAAAATAAAAGACACATGGGAAGAAAGTGATGGGGTAGGTTAACACCCTTAGGGTAGGGTGCAAGCTTCCACTCATTATGTAGAGAGATGGAATGAGCATTTTCCCCACATTTACAACAGAAAAAAAAGGATATTATATAAAAATCACTTCTTGAATGACCCAGAAAGCCAAGGTTATAGGGCAACCAGTTAACCTAAAATCTAACAACAAACAGGTACATCCAAGGAGAGATGAGTTGCAAGACCTGCTTACCTTGGGCAGATGTGAAATGCCATACAAGCTGCTGAGAAGACTACTTTAGCTAAAAATGTTTACTAAACTGCCAACAGCTGAGCGTGGGGTAGAATAAAATTATATAATCTGGAGGAGCCACAGACACAAAGGGAATTTGCACGTGCTTGCAGGCTTTTTCCTAAGGCTCTCACTCAGCCTCCACAGCAAAGACTGGATGTAGGAGAGACCCAGGAAGTGCAGGCCTGAGAGAAGGGAACAGCAGCCACTGCTTGACAAACATAAAGCCCAACCTAGTTCCTTCTGCCTTGAGAAATAAAAGCCTTCTTAAGCCACTGGGAGAAGGGTAACAAACCCCATCACCCACAGGGCACCCATGCAGCTGGGAGAAGAGAACAAACAAGCAAACGAACTTCTGCTCTTAGGAGAGTGGGCGGGAAAATGTTCTGGTCCTTTAGCGTTCCCCCACCACTGGGGGTGAGGCCGATTGCTGAGTAGTTCCCATCCCTATGACTCAGAAACACGGCCCCTGTGACTGAAATTGAACTGGAGAACCCAACTCCCCAGTCCCACCAGCAGGCTAGCACATGCTCAGGAACAAGTAACAGCTGAGGGAAAGGCAATAGTGTGAAGGTGTTTACTCTCTGAGGGGTGGGCACAAGGGGAAGACCTAAAGCTGAGGATGAAGGAGACGTTAAGAAAAAGTCTCCAGCAAACCAGCCTCAGCCTAAGCACAAGAAAAGGTGGAAGAATTTGAAACCTGTCCTGAAGGTGTACTGAAGGTAACAATAGCAACAATAAAACACAAACCCAGCTCAACTCCTGACTAATTATCTCAACACCCCACACTAAAGGGCTAACAAAAGAAGAGGCATGGCCAATTTCAGGCATGAATAATACTGTCCTACCCAAGATGTCCAGCTTTCAATAAAAACTTACCACAAAGAAGCAAGGAGAAAACAACACTCTGGGGTTTCCCTGGTGGCGCAGTGGTTGAGAGTCCGCCTGCCGATGCAGGGGACACAGGTTCGTGTCCCGGCCCGGGAGGATCCCACATGCCGCGGAGCGGCTGGGCCCGTGAGCCATGGCCGCTGAGCCTGCGCGTCCGGAGCCTGTGCTCCGCAACGGGAGAGGCCACAGGAGTGAGAGGCCTGTGTACCGCAAAAAAAAAACAAAAACAAAAAACCACTCTGTTAATACTGAGAACTTCACTATTGAGTACTCAGTATTGAATATTGAGTGCTTCATGTGCCTCATGTTTATATATCATGAATGTTTTGTGCTTTTTTGGTCCTTCTAGCTCTTTATATATACATAAATATATATATGACACTCTGGTTCTATTGTTTTTACCATATTTTCCAACATCTATCTTAAATATGTCTTATAGATAACTTACTATCTATGCTTAATGTTCTAATAAATGTTATCTATATCTTACAAGTCACTTGACATACCTTATGAGTTTTATCCATCTCATCTGTTTTGCTTATCCTCCATAACAGAATTGAATATTGTCGAGGAATACAGCAAAACCACCTTATGATAGTGCTTACTCTTTAGAAAACTTGGAACACCCTCAACCAAAGGAGACACATTTTCTGTATCCTTAGGTAGTGACTATGACATTTTGGTCTTGTGTCACTTTCATCTCCATTACCATCAAGTGCCAGGATCAAATTGTGAGGTCTGGAGCAAGATGACTCAAGTTGTCTCATTTCAAAAAATCTTTCTTTGGGGCTTCCCTGGTGGCGCAGTGGTTGAGAGTCTGCCTGCCGATGCAGGGGACGTGGGTTCGTGCCCCGGTCCGGGAAGGTCCCACACGCCGCGGAGCGGCTGGACCCGTGAGCCATGGCCACTGAGCCTGCGCGTCCGGAGCCTGTGCTCCGCAATGGGAGAGGCCACAACAGTGAGAGGCCCGTGTACGGCAAAAAAAAAAAAAAAAAATTTCTTTGATAACTACCCCTTGGTATAACCTGAAACATCTCTGTCCCTAACCTGGTTATTGCCTCATTTATCTCATACTTTAGATATAAATCTTGGCTTTTCAACCCTAATTGTCCCTGTTTCCATCTTGTTTGTGCTCTTCTGCCGTCTCATTTGTCCTCCTAACCTTCCCATGTTTATATAACTACTCCTGCCGCAGGTCCTGGCCCTTGTGTAGGTTTCTAGTTCTCAATAATAACTTTGACCAAACCTTATCCCCTAGCCTACTGTCAGAAAACGTACGGTTAACTCACCATAGTTTTGTCCATAGCAGACAAAACTAAGTAAATAGTTCCTTCTTTACCAGTGAGCCCAGACTTGGGCTGAAAATACTTTTTAACGTCACGTTCAAGGTGGCCCATCACAAACAATAAAAGCAGGCAGTTAAGATGCAACCTAATTGCCAACTTGAGTCTCTTCTTTCACTGTGGATTATTAACATGAATTAGCTTATCCTAATTTAACACGGCATAGCCCTAGACTTCCCTAGACTATGCCCCAGCTTAACAGCTGGCTCCTGGTGACTGATTGAAAGCTGTTAAGCCACTCTTGATAAACAATCGCATTAATGAATGTTGCAATGATGATCGTGTTCAGAAATCTGCTACAGTTCCCTCAATTTACCTGGCACTTTTAATGTCTCCATCTTGTCCATGCTGTTCTTTCTGCCTGGAATGCCCTTTCTGTCTCAGCTAGATAGACCTTTATAAAATGCAAATCTGATCATATGCCTCAGTTGCTTAAAAACCTTCACTGGCTTCCAATGGATTACAGGATAAAGTCAACGTTGTCAGCATGGCACAGAGACCTTCTGGGAGCTGCGTCTGGCCTACCTCTTCAATCATCTCACACTAGACCCTTTCCTCCCTCACACCCTGCACTGCATCCATGCCAAACCATCTTCGGTTTCCCAAAGTCATCCATCACTCCATACTTTTGCTCCAATTGCTCCTGCTTCATGAAATGTCATCTTCCTGGTGAATGCCTACTCGTAAATTTCAAGACACCTTCTGTAACACGTCTTTGAAGACTTTAATGATCTGAAAAATAACGAGTATAAATGATCTCTCCTTGTGTTTCTTGGGAAACAAATCTTCCTGGGTCTCTCACATTTCTGTTCATCTTGCCAGTAAAATGACTCTTTTGTTTCATACTATCTTTTAAAGGATGTTTGAGCAAACAGCCTTGTAAGACATAATGTCTTCCTCCAGAGCAAAGGGCAGGTTTATTTATTGCCCAGTATAATCAAGATAATGCCTCTCTCCAGGGCAAAGGGCAGCCAGGTTTACTGACTTTTATAAAAGATTCAGGTTCCTTAAGCTTGGGGTTCCTCTCCTATAATGCAACCCAATGCATGTTTAGGCATCATCCACCCCATCTGCGTCCCCTAGGAGGAATTGGCACTTACGGAATGGGTAGAAATGTTGACATTCTAGCTACTACTATTGTCATGAGTAATGTATTCTTTTGTTCCTGATCAAGGAGTCGCATGTCTTCTGTGAGCATTCATGAAATTGTGGCAGGCTAATTTATTATATTACGTCTAAAATCTCAGACCCTTCACAGTTCTTGACAGTGCTGTACTTGAACTCTATAACATTTCTAGCATAAAACATTTATTGCCCTTATTGGACAGCTAGTATGTGTTAGACACGATAATCCAGCCCTGAAGATACAAAAAGACATGGCTCCTACCTTCCAGGAGTTTATACTCCAGGGCAGGAACAGGCCACAAAAGAATTAGATCCTTTAAGATAATTTATAAGCTGGTACTGATGGGAACATAGCAGAAAGAAAACATAAAGCTGTTGAGGAGTTAAAGGAAGTCTTCAATGAGTTTGTAGAATTTTATTCTAGATTTATAGGGGAAAATGAGAATTTGCCTGGGCAATGAGGGGAAGGGTGTTCCTGCTTTACAGACACAAATTCTAAATAAAAGTTCCAATTCTGTTCCAATTATTTATTGGTATGTAAAAAAGTGTCCCAAATTTAGCAGTGTAAGATAAAACCATTTTATTAAATTCATGACCTGTGAAATAGGAATTCAGAAAGTACAGCACAGGGACAGCTTGTCTCTGCTCCATAGTGTCTTGGGCCTCATCTAGAAAGACGCTAGAAATCTAGAAATGGCTGTGAGTGAATCAAATGCCAGAGGATTGGAATCATCTGAAGTTTTCTTCGTTCACATTCCAGTGCCTGGGGTAAGACAACTCAAAGGCTGGATTTAACTGGGACTGCAGATAGGAAGACCTCCATGTGGCCCGAGAGTCCCAACAGTATGGCAGTTGGGTTCCCAGAGCAAATGCCCCGAGAGGAAGCATCTAGACAGTAAGTATTGCAGGAAAACCTGTAGCAAGGTGCACAACTCTTATGATCTAGTTCTGGAAGCCACTTAAGCATCATTTCTGCTATAATTTTTTGGCCAATGCATTCATAAGCCCACTCAGATTCAAGAAGAGGAGACATACATATCACATCATAATTGGAGTAGTTTCAAATAATTTGTGGCCATATTTTAATACCTCCAGAGCATGTTAGAGAATTACTAATAGTTCATTATTATCAGAGGGTAAAATGTTACAGGAGGATGCAAGTAGGCAAGGCTATCTTATGAAGGGCATTTTTGACCTTGAAACTCCTTAAAAACAAGGTTAGATTTTGCCCTGTGTGATAATACTAATTGTCAACGTCACGATAGGCAAGAATTGTTTAAGAATTTTAAGCAGTAAAATGATCTCAAGATCTAACACAAATACTGGCACATGGCAAGCTTTGGAGTAGATATTTTTGGTTGCAAGTAATCAAAAATACAATTGGATATGACTTAGAAAATAAAAGTAATTTATTGGTTTCCATAACAAATGCCCCAAGGGAGACTCTAGGCACGGCTTGAACCTCTTTCTTGTCCTTAGGGCTCTGGCTTCATTTCTCTGTGATCCTCTGAGCTCTCCTTTCCTCTCTGTATTTGCTTTATCCTCAGATTACATTCCCTGGTAGAGCAAATATACCTGTAACAATTCTAGGTTTCATATCTGCATACCATACCATCTAGAGGGAGAGAGAACACGCTTATCCTAACATTCCAAGCAGAACTTAAGATTCACTCTAATTGGCAGACTTAGGTCAAATGTCACATAGGGACCAACCTGTGTGTCAGAGGAGATGGAATAGTCTAGGTCACATGCTTCATCTTTAGAGTCACATGGATTCCAAAGTGGAAATAAGAGGCTTAATGAAAGGGGAAAGAGGGAAAAGAATGCCGATGAATAAAGAGCAGGTGTACAAATTGGGCCCAATGTTTGCTGGATAGACACATCGTTTCCAACATTAATGGTACTTGTGATCTACTACAATCTCCCTGAAACATATGCGAAGGAGTCAGATGAGACTATAAGATTAGAGGCAAAGAAGTCAATAAAGATGATACTGCAACAGAAGTGAGAAGAGATAGACGTTAGAAGAAGAGATAGAAAGTGAGTGAGTAAATGTGACACTTTTGAGCTTGTCTTGTTTTGAAGGTGTAACTAAGAAGCTCTGGTGTATGCTCACTGCCCCCCCCCCCCAACAATTTTTAAACTTTCCCGTGACCTCAGCTCTCCCTCCAGCACAATCACACAACTCATTCCTATCCCTCCTCTGGCTACCATTTTTTTTTAAATAAAAACAATTTCCCCCAGGTCACCAACAACCTTTTTGGTGAACATTTGCCAGATTTAGTGGGCATTTTATAGACGTGTTCCTACAGGACTGGCTGCCGTATCTGAAAATTTTCAAAATCACTACAAACGCTCCATGCACCCGATGTCTGCAGCACCACATTATTCTGTTTCCTATAACCTCGCCTTTCTTAAATTCTAGTTTCTTTATCCTGCCTCGGAACCTTAACTATGAGTATTTTTCATTGACCTCTGCTGGTCTTCCTGCCTTTCTGACTCTAGACCAGCACTGCTCAATACAGAAGCCACTAGTACTTGTGGCTATCAAGGTTTTAAAATGTGCTAGTTCAAACTGAGATGTACTATAAGGAGAAAATCCACTCCAAATTTCAAAGACTTAGTACAAGTACAAAAAAAGAAAGTAAAATATCTCATTAACTTTTTTTTTTTTTTTTTTGCGGTACGCGGGCTTCTCACTGCTGTGGCCTCTCCCGTTGCAGAGCACAGGCTCTGGATGCGCAGGCTCAGCGGCCATGGCTCACGGGCCCAGCCGCTCCGCGGCATGTGGGATCTTCCCGGACCAGGGCACGAACCCGTGTCCCCTGCATCGGCAGGCGGACTCTCAACCACTGCGCCACCAGGGAAGCCCCTCATTAACTTTTTTTATATTGAATACATATTGAAACAGTAACATTTGGGTATACTGGATTAAAGAAAATATATTATCAAAAATAATTTCAACTGTTCCTCTTCAGTTTTTCTTAATGTCATGGATTTTTTTCTTTTTTTTTTAATTTCAAAATTTGAAATTACATATGTGGCTTGAATTATACTTCTATTGGACAGTGCTACTCTAGACATTCCCCCTGGGTGACCTCAACATCTTAACTTCCCTTAAAACTATGTGAATGTAATCTCTCTTCTTCCCCAACCTTCAGATTCATATATTCACCTGCTGACTTGGCATTTCCATATGGCTAATAGGTATTAACAGCAGACATTTATTTACTGCTTTCTATGTGCCAGGCCCCATTCTGCATAATTTACATGTGATAATGTGTTTATAATCCACAACAATTCTAAGGGGTATGTACTATGATGATTCCCTATTTTACAGATGAGGAAACTGAAGCATAGAGAAGGTAAGCAGCATTTCCAAGTTCACACAACTAGTAACTGGTGACCCCCAGATGCAAATACGGGCAGTTCTGGCTCCAGAGCTCATTTTCTCCCTTAACATTACGCTGTATGTACACCCTCCAGACATCCCTCAAAAACCTCAAACTCCCCCCATTCAGAGCTGAACTCGTTACATTCCTCACTGACATGGAGCTGCATAACTTCTCTTTTCCCCTCCAGATCCACTCTTGCCCTAATAGGATAACCTTCTTGCCCTCTGCTTCCATTTCTATTTGGGGTTGGCTAATGAGAGATCCCAGCAGGAGATCAGGAGGAAAGCCCAAGTGGGGTCACAGTGTGTAGTTCTCTTCCTTCCCCACCCTGCAGGGCTGCAACAGGCTGGCTGCTTCCCTTGTCCCGTGACTGAGGTCACAGCTGCTGTCAGGCGGCCCTCGCCAACCAGCCCTGTCTCTGGGTTCTAGTAGCCATTCCCTCCAGGTCTTGGGTTGATAACAGCATTCCTTTCTTTACTCCACTATTACTAGTCCCAAGGGGCTCCCTTATTCCTCAGAGTTTTTTTCTCTTTTTCTTCCCCCTCTGGTTTTATTAAGAAATAATTGACGTACATTAATATGTTTAAGATGTACAGCATAATGGTTTGACTTATGTATATTGTGAAATGATTACCACAATAAGTTTAGTTAGCATCCATCCTCTCACATAGAAACACTAAAAAGAGAAAGGAGAAAAAAGACAAAAAAAAGTCTCCTTGTGTGAGAATTCTTAGGATTTACTCTCTCAAAAACTGTCACACATACATCATAGCAGGGTTAACAATAGTCATCATGCTGTACATTACATCCCAAGTACTTATTTATCTTGTAAATGGAAGTTTGTAGCTTTTGACCCCCTTCCTCCGATTCCCCCTCCCCCCACCCCTGCCTCTGGAAACCACAAATCTGATTTGTTTCTATGAGTTTGGTGGGAGTTTTCTGGTTTTGTTTTAGACTCCCCATATAAGTGAAATCATTCTTTTTTTAAATTTTATTTATTTATTTTTGGCTGCCTTGGGTTATCGCTGCTGCACAGGGCTTTCTCCAGTTGCAGCAAGCGGGGGCTACTCTTCGTTGCGGTGCGTGGGCTCCTCATTGCAGTGGCTTCTCTTTGTTGTGGAGCATGGGCTCTAGGCACGCAGGCTTCAGTAGTTGTGGCACACAGGCTCAGCAGCTGTGGTTCGTGGGCTCTAGAGCGCAGACTCAGTAGTTGAGGCGCCCGGCTTAGTCGCTCCGCGGCACGTGGGATCTTCCCGGACCAGGGCTCGAACCTGTGTCCCCTGCATTGGCAGGCAGATTCTTAACCACTGCGTCACCAGGGAAGTCTCCCAAGATGACATTTAACAAGCAAACTTGACCATCAATCTCGGTATAAAACTCATTGCAAAGGAAGGGATCATTCTTCTAGATGACAGTTTTATAACATTCTTTCTCTCCACTTCTTCCACCCTAGAACCTGCCCAAGAGAAACTGATCTCTTCATTTAAAAAGCTTTAAACCAGATAGATTGATTATTTATTTAGTATTTAGAGATTATTGAGTCCATTTTATCATTTTGCATTTTCAAGTTATGGCTTAAGTTCTTTTTTTTTTTTTCAAATTTCCCTTTGTCTACTTTAAAGGCCCTGAGGGAAAATCTACATGGAAACTGAGAAAGGAGAAAAAGTAGTTCAAGGTTTTCCATTTTTATATTCTTTACTTGTCATTAATTGAAATCTTAGCAGACAAGGGAATCTTTTAAAATTTCCTCAAAAATATAAGTATTCTAAACATTTAAACTATTTTTCCAGAAAAATATCCTGTAGATGATTGCAAATTTTTAGTATTTTAAAAAAAATATGTAGAGTTCTACCTAGAAGACACATAATATGCTTGAGTTTTCACCCTTCCCCCATTTCTCTCCTTACATCTGTGGGTAATGGAGTTTGTGGGTGGATGGAGTATGCATGGAAACAGAGACAAACCCCAAGACAAGTGCTTTATTCCAGGCCCTAATGAGGCCCTTCAGGTCAGATTCAGCTTAGTAACTAAGCAATAACAGCTACCAAGATCATAGGCCAAATATACTCTTTCTTTGGAAAAGAAATCAATATTGTTATTTTACCTTATTACGTTTACATTTGACAATATCCCCTATGATTATTGACTTAAATAAAACACTTGAATGACTTGCTACAAGGAAATAACTTATAGCAATTATGCACCAGACAATGTGCCTTGAGTGAATGTGATAGCAAAATCTTCAAAAGCTTCCTTGGACTTCTCAGCCAGGCATCACTAAGAGAAGCAACCCTGTGCTTACCAAGGATATTTATCCTTGGTTACACCAAACTAAGTTTGTCGCTGATATGTTTCTGGAGCTACAACACTACCAAGAGGCAGGGCTGGACATGAGCTCATGACGTGCACAGTCTTGCAGGAACCCCTACTTCAAAGGGCCTTGTATGTCCATTATGTTCTGCTATTGCTGTCTTGAAATTCTTAATAATTTTTGAACAAGGTGACCTAGTTATTATTTTGCACTGGGCTTCACAAATTATGTAGCTAGAGTTGGTGGGAGGTAGGAAATAACAAGCACACTTTGAGGGGAAAAACATATTTAATCCTCTATACATTCTTTTCACAGAATCAGGCCGACTACACGCTAGAAAGCCAAAGCATTTCCTTTCCTCGCCTTTGTTATTTTCCTTAACTGGACCATTTTTTATGAAGATGAATGGGATATCCTAAAAAAGTAAGAGAAGGATCAGGAAAATGAATGATCAATTGAAATTATTTTTTTTTTTATTTTTTAACATCTTTATTGGGGTATAATTGCTTTACAATGGTGTGTTAGTTTCTGCTTTATAACAAAGTGAATCAGTTATACATATACATATGTTCCCATATGTCTTCCCTCTTGCGTCTCCCTCCCTCCCACCCTCCCTATCCCACCCCTCCAGGCTGTCACAAAGCACCGAGCCAATATCCCTGTGCCATGCGGCTGCTTCCCACTAGCTATCTACCTTACTACGTTTGTTAGTGTGTATATGTCCATGACACTCTCTCGCCCTGTCACAGCTCACCCTTCCCCCTCCCCATAACCTCAAGTCCGTTCTCCAGTAGGTCTGCGTCTTTATTCCTATCTTACCCCTAGGTTCTTCATGACATTTTTTTTTCTTAAATTCCATATATATGTGTTAGCATACGGTATTTGCCTTTTTCTTTCTGACTTACTTCACTCTGTATGACAGATTCTAGGTCTATCCACCTCATTACAAATAGCTCAATTTCATTTCTTTTTAAGGCTGAGTAATATTCCATTGTATATATGTGCCACATCTTCTTTATCCATTCATCCGATGATGGGCACTTAGGTTGTTTCCATCTCCGAGCTATTGTAAGTAGAGCTGCAATGAACATCTTGGTACATGACTCTTTTTGAATTTTGGTTTTCTCAGGGTATATGCCCAGTAGTGGGATTGCTGGGTCATATGGTAGTTCTATTTGTAGTTTTTTAAGGAACCTCCATACTGTTCTCCATAGTGGCTGAACCAATTCACATTCCCACCAGCAGTGCAAGAGTGTTCCCTTTTCTCCACACCCTCTCCAGCATTTATTGTTTCTAGCTTTTTGATGATGGCCATTCTGACTGGTGTGAGATGATATCTCATTGTAGTTTTGATTTGCATTTCTCTAATGATTAATGATGTTGAGCATTCTTTCATGTGTTTGTTGGCAGTCTGTATATCTTCTTTGGAGAAATGTCTATTCAGGTCTTCTGCCCATTTTTGGATTGGGTTGTTTGAAATTATTTTTTATATTAGAGAAAAGAATACTAGTTTGGAAGGAATAATGCAGTTGGTGATTTTTTTAATAAAAAAATGAAATCTTTTTGGATTCCGTTTAAATAAAATATAAACCTAGGCCACTATAGAAACTTCCAGAGGAACATCTGCGGACATTGCTGTCTTTTTATAATTAAATTTTGGTAAAGACTTAAATTTTAGGGAGGGCTTTCTCCAGAAATTTGATATTGATGAATTCATTGATTTGAAAGTGAGAAATGTGATGGTTCTTATCCCTGCTCTACTCTGGGAGGGAGTAGAACATAGTGCGAAATTCAAGGTCTTGAGAAAAGATGGATTTCAATCCCAGCTGAATTTCCTTGGGCACATCCCTTCAAGGACACCAAACCTCAGTTTTCTCGACTTTAAAACTGGGTAACTATTCATCTCATAGGGTTGATTAAACAAGATACTGTGTGTAAAATGTTTGACAAATTGCAGGGATTTCAGTCAGCTGTTATTGCTGCTAGTATTATTATCATTATTATTATTATTATCATTCCTCTCTCTTCTCTTCTAATAGAAGCCCTGTCTAAAAAGATCTAGTCTTTCTGTGAGTTGGATAAAGTATTTAACATTTTGGTGCTATAATATCCTCATTTGTGAAATGGTTGTTAACCTAGCCCAACCCCTGACAGGTAACAGGCCTTCAGCAATACCATGTAAGTTGAGGTTCAGGGTTAGGAAGACTGGGAATGTGTGGCACACACCAGGAAATGTACGTACAATTCCCCCCACACAGCCCTTATCTCAACTGTATTTGAAAATTTTTAAAAGAGACTAATTTCCCTGACCGTGTATAAGAATTAGCAACCAAAGTATATGGTACTTTCAGCTTTCAAAGCACTTTTATGCATGATCACATCTGATGAGGTCATGCAGCTGGTAAATGACAGAGTCTGGAATCCTGACTCCAAATTATGTAATCTTTCTTCTTTATCACCTATTTATTCTATCAAACATTTGAGACGCATTGCAGTGCTGCCTTCAGGAAAATTACTTGTGCGAGATTACTTACAATAGATAGAAAAGCACACTATAGTCAAGAGTTGTTCAGTGCTTAGGAACTAAGCTCCCTTCTTCCCCCAGCTGGCGTTCATGTGTCATAAGGCTGTCAAATTGGAGAGAACAGGATCCAGATTGTGGATACAGGGGCCATACCCAAAGTCAATAGGGGCTTACTAAAGATAAATTCATTTGTATTCCAGTCCTATCTAAAAATTGCCCCTAACTTTATGCAGCAGTGTTGGTTTGAATTCCTAATTTCAGAAAAGCCTTATTATGTCATTATCATAAAATAAGGGCAACCCACCCCACGATAAAACTGTTACCACTGTCTTCTTGTAAACTGTTCTCTGTGGTGGACAGCACTTGGAAGAGATTTGTCAAATCTCTTAGATGTCCCATCTTCCGGCTCCAGTCTCACTGTACTTGGCCTCAGTCCTCTACTGGATGGACCCTGTGCTCCAGTCCAAACTCACCTTGTTTAGGTTCAGTGACCTTGGGGCCAGGCACACAGGGCCAGGAACCTCTGACAGAGCTGCCCTCCTTTCGATGTTTACTCTTTCCTGTGGATAATGGCCTATTCATCTCACACCCTTCCTGCCTCTTACAGGGCCCACTGTGAGTGGCTGACACTCCAACACAACACTTCACATTATTGTCTTGCTGGTTGGCTTGCTGGGGAAAATGAACTCCTCCTTCCAGCCACCAAATTATGAGAAACGGCAGAGTGAGTTCCTGTCACGGGTTTAGTCATAACTCCTCATCTTGCATGCTCAGCATTGGCAAAATTTGGATAATGGTGACAATAAACATAAACCAGTCATGTGAGAACCATTGCTACATATGTTATAAAACCTTTAGATGTTACCTTTTAACTCTCTATAGTCCTCTAGAAGTTTCCACATGGGAATTTTTTTTTTTTTTTTTTTTAGTTTAGTTAGAGAAATAGAATTTTGCCCTCCTCTGGTACAAATGGAACAAGAAAGACATTATACTTTCCTTTTTTTCCTTGCTGCCAGCAAGCTCAGAGATACTATGAGAACAATAGCAACTCTGGTAGTTAGCATATTTATCACCTCCTCCTTTCCTTTGTTCTCATTCTCTATTTTATCATCTTTTAAGTTGGTTCAAGTAATTTTTGAAAAGGGTAAAAATAAACAATTACATATATATGCAATGAAGGCTTAAAGTTTTCCAAAAGCTTTCAAATACACCATCAAAACAGAAGGTCCCAAATATTGATATTTTGCAAGTATACTTGGGGAATAAACAGGCAGACCAAGCCTTCCTCATTTCCAAATCCATGACTTGAGATGTGGTTCTTAAATTTCAGGGAGCATCAGTTTCCCCTGGAAGCCTTGTTAAAATACAGCCTGCTAGGCCCTACACTCAGAATTTTGACGCATTAGGTCTAGGGTGGGGCTTGAATATTTGCATTTCTAACAAGTTCCCAAGTGATACTGATGCTGCCAGATCAGGGACCAAAATGTGAGAACTATTGACTTGACGGAACTTTTCATCTCGTTAGAGAGACACATAAGTAAAGAAGATATTGAAACTAACACAACATTGTAAATCAACTATACTCCAATAAAATTTTCAAAAAATATTCATATAAGGTCTACTTAAGCATATGGACAAAGTAAAGGAGAAGAGAAAGTAGGTACCAAGGAGTAACACAGATAATGGGGAAAACAAAGGTCAAAGAGGATGAGGAAGCCAGAAAACTGGAGCTGCCCACAAAAGTTTTGAAAAAGGAAATGAGGCCGGACCTGAGCCTGAGATGGAAGCCAGGTGGGGAAGGCAGGGCAAGAAGTGGGGTAGATTTGAACAAGATCAGGAAGCGGAAATGTTTACAGTGAGTCTAGGAAATGGTGCCCACAGAATGCACCATCCAAAGAGCCCAGTCAACGTTTGTTGAATAAATGAACAATGAAGACATTTGATTGGTGGAAGCACTGACTTCTTCCAAGGAACATTGAGAATAAGAGAAATGTGACCAAGGAAGGACTGAATAGTGATAAGTTTTGAATGTGAAATCAACAGGTTTGATTTCAGGTTTTTAAACAATGAGAATTCATTGAAGTTTTGGGTTGCATACTGACTTGAGTGAAGAGTATTTTTGAACATCTTTGTATAATGATTTTTGTTTTTTGTTTTTTTTTTTGCAGTACACGGGCCTCTCACTGTTGTGGCCTCTCCCATTGCGGAGCACAGGCTCCGGACGCGCAGGCTCAGCGGCCATGGCTCACGGGCCCAGCCGCTCTGCGGCATGTGGGATCTTCCCAGACCGGGGCACAAACCCGTGTCCCCTGCATCGGCAGGCGGACTCTCAACCACTGCGCCACCAGGGAAGCCCTGTATAATGATATTATATATATATTTAATATTATTGATTTCCTGTGAGTTACTGCCCAAAAAATCAACACAAAGGAAGAGAGATTTCAAAGAAGGCATTAAAAGGAATTGGTCATAGAATGGTATGTAGGGAGGAGAAGAGAAAGTCAATAGAAGTCCGTATTTTCAAGCCTGGGTGAAAAGGCTTTGTCCGGCCTGTCGGGGAGATGCGCATCGGTGAAGCAGAATCACTCTTCTGGATGGGCTGGCTTCAGCCAGAGTCCAGAAGCCAGTGTTTCCACAGCCTTCTCAGGGCCTGGAACTTAGCAGCCCAATTCTATGGCAACCCTGGCAGGCCCCAGCTGGCAGCAGTGGAAATGGCAACAGCGAAGCCCTGTCACCACACCCTGGCGGCAAGTTCTGCCAAGAGGTGGAAGGGTCAGGCAACCAGCTCCACTAGACTTTGAGTGCAGTTGGAGGTGAACCAGGAGAAGATATTGCTCTAATAACCAAGACCAGCAGGAATGTCAAGGCAGCACTGAGGAAAGTTCAGAGGTAAGAATCCAGAGGGGCCTTTCGGTAAGGAGCGAAGACTGGAGGAGATTCATAGGAGATGAGAACGAATAGTTCCCTCAAGTTTAGAAAAGAGGTAGAAGAGAGAGGAGCCTGAGGGCTAGAGAAAGTTTTCTGAGAACAGTATGATTTGGCAAACTGGTGGCTCTGGGGAAAAGCAAAGGGGTTTAGCCATCAGAACAAGAGGACGGTGATCATGCATAGTAACTAAGAGGAAATTGGAAGAAAATGGCTCCTTAGAAGGTGTACAAGTGAAACAAAGAAAAAAATGGGTGGGTCTTCCATATCCCTTTGATTTGAAGGTGATTTAGTCCATCTAAATGTGTGACAGATCACCAGACAGATCACGTTTCCTGTGTGCTACTGAATCAGAATCAGCACAATCTGTTTAAATAGATATATCTTACATAATAGATCTGTTGTGTAAACAGCTTCCCAGTGTTCCCAATGTTCGGCCAGTTTGGAGAACTGATAAAGAGGACCCTGAACGGTACCCTGATTCAGGGAGCTGTGTGGTCTTCCCGCTGCCACAGCGGAGAAGCACTGGAGGACAGCAGGAAAGTAGAAGGTCCAAGTAGGACCCTGTGTGGTCATGAGTTGCACGATACAAATGGAAAGCAGTGTTTTGAAAAATCTATCAAGTTCAAAGATGGGGGATCTGGAAAGTAGCAGAACGCTGTATCATTAAGTTTGAGGTAATTCAGCCGTAGGATCTGGAGGAGAAAATCGGACAACACAGAACATGCACTTTGAATTTGCACTTTGAAAATGGCCTGAGAATAAAGAGGACGAATTTGCTAATTATACCAACATACCTGTGGAAAGTGCTAGAGTGCCTACTATATGCTAAGCGCAATGCAAGTAGTTTTACAGTCTTTTTTTTGGCCGTGCCGTGCAGCATACGGGATCTTAATTCTCCAACCAGGGAATGAACCCGTGTCCCCTGCATTGGGAGCTCAGAGTCTTAACCACTGGACTGCCAGGGAAGTTCTACAGTCATATTTTTATTTAATCATAATGAAGACACCATTAGGCAGGCATTACCTCTATTGTACTAGGGGAAAGTAATGCTCTGAAAAGTTAACTATCTTGTCCAGGTTTCTAATCCAATCCTGTGTTCCTTCTGTGACACTGTCCTGCCAACACAGAATATTCTTGTGTTCCTGTCTAGGTTCCTTAAAGCCAGGCTAGTGGAGAGGGCCTGTCTGACAGAACCTTAACTCCACTTCTACAGCCCTGTGGCTGAAGGAACACCAAGGTGACTGTAAGAAAGGAAGGATACTATCCATCACACTTTCTTCCATGACAAAAGGATGCAGTGCTTATCCCACTGAAATAAAAGTAGGAATTAAACAAATGCATGGGTTACAGTTTTGTTTTTCTTCTACCATAGGAAATACGGGAAAAACAAAAGCAGACTTTGAACTCTCACCATGTTCTGTAAAGACATATTACTTTAAAGTCAGAATGAGTCAGCCAAAGAGAGGTCATTCTTAGCTTTCCTGAAGCTCTGTTTTTTCAAGCATACTCCCAAATATTAGATCCTGAAAAAAAGGGTTTATGATGTCCAAAGTAAACCAGCCAGAGGCAAGAGTAGCACTCAAATGTCTTTTTAATCATTGCTACTTTTCCTCCTACTTCTCAGCATGTAAACCTAACTGCCCTTCCACCAGGTGATTGTGACAAGCAATTCAACAACTTCAATAAATGTAAGGATGTCGATATCAGCAATGGATTAAAATCTCTAATCATGGCCCAAAGGAGCACAGTATCACAATGAAATTCTGAAAATAATACTAGTTTAACATTTTAAAGTTTATTTTTGGAATATACATATACGTATGTGTATAAACTTTTTTTTCCAGTTCTAATATAGAACTGGTGGTCTAAAAAAGTGCTACAAAATGAGGTTAGCTTCCAAACCTTAGAGGCAGTGGCAGTTGTTGGGAGGAAAAGAGAGAGTCTCTGTCAGGTTGGGGTGTGACCATGGGTCTCTGTAACCTTTTATGACCAGAACAAAGGTGTGCGGAGGGCCAGGCGGCCTTGGACGTGTTGGCAGTCGAAGTTCAGCCTGCCCTGTTTTCATCCTTCTTGGACAGGACCAGAGTGCCAGGTGTGATTCTTTGGTTCTCTGCCCAGGTTTGTAAGTCGTGCCAGTCACAGTCACAGCAAGAAAGAACATCTTGATTGTGAGCATATTGTATTGAGTCAGAGGAAGCCCCAACCAGGCACAGAGCTTTGGAAGATGGAGAGTTTCAGGCACTATTTTAGGGATAACGCAGACTATCCTTAAGATCCAAAGGAAAAAGTCTGCCTTGTCATTAACCAAGACGCAGAATGAAATTGGAATTGATGCACTTCAATTGCCAGTGTGTTTTTCATAATGATAAATCCCAACAATATTCTTTCCCTTCACTTTTCTCACGGGTAGCCTTTAACACGGGAAACTGGATTGTTTAATTGATCTTATGACTTTTTGAAATATTATCATTTCCTTAAAGGAAAAAATAAAAGGAAACTGAAGTTCTTCAGACCATCCCATCGCTAGCAATGTTGATGTTGAAAGAAATTGACTGAGCCTTCCTAAAATGGGTACTTGTTCATTCAAAAACATTTCTCCTCTTTTAAGTGTTTTTGGCAATTAAAAAGAAAAAAAGCAATAACCCATATTAAAATGATTAAGTTGGAGGATGTTTGCTGTTATAGAGACAATGCTTCAGAGCTGAATAAATGTAAAAGTGAAACTTTTACTCATTATGAAAGAGTATTATGATGTTTTCATTTGGAAATATATTCTGGAAATGAACTTTTCAAAATATATTCTTTAAGTCCTCAAGAATGTATGACTATGGAAAAAAATAATTACCTTTTCAACTTGAGAGAAGGAAAACTGTTGGAACAGTTCAGGCAGTGCCTATCCAATAATAAAAAAAGGTTTCTTGGACCACAGTTCATTCTCTAAATCTTCAAAAGCCTATCATTTATCATTAATTTTGAAATAAAACAGGAAATACCTGTACTAGGAGAACCTTTGAAAACAAGCAGAATAATTGGCAAGGAATATTTTGGGAGGCACTGACAATAATGTAATGCCTGGATTAGTCTTTCAAAAAAACATGAAATTGTAGCTGGGAGGCATATGTAGCTAAAGATGCAGCATTCCAGTGCTGAGCACTATAACTCAGTTTTCTTGATATTCTACATATAATTTAACAAAAAGCACATGGAAGATCTTCCCAGAACCCAACTGCAAAATTCCTCTGTGAATCAAACTTTGACTGCTGTAGCAGAGCTCTTAGATATAAATGGCATAAAGATATTAAAGTCTTGTTGTGACGGGTAGTTTTTGACAATGAGGAAAAATACTTTTAAAGAATGTTACATACTTACGTATGTGCGTGTTTATACGTATGTATAGAGTGGCTGGTATGTCTAGCCTGCCTCATTCAAAAAACGATGGCTGAGGGCTTCCCTGGTGGCGCAGTGGTTGAGAGCCCGCCTGCCGATGCAGGGGACACGGGTTCGTGCCCCGGTCCGAGAGGATCCCACATGCCGCGGAGCGGCTGGGCCCGTGAGCCATGGCCGCTGAGCCTGCGCGTCCGGAGCCTGTGCTCCGCAACGGGAGAGGCCACAACAGTGAGAGGCCCGCGTACCGCAAAAAAAAAAAAAAAAAAAAAAGGATGGCTGAGATGACTGAACATATTTATCTTTTAATCTGGCTCCATCCTCCAATTGCTAATATCAATCTTTGGGATATAAGGGTTTGTAGGATTATCATTCTGATATTCATCTAATATGTCTGCACTTACTTTTCCCCAAATAGATCTTGGATTTTCCTACCTCTGTGTCTTTGTTTAGGTTGGGCTCTTAACTTAGAATCGTCCCTTTGGACTCCACCTAAGTTCATTAAAATGATACATCCTCTCCTGATATCTGCAGCTGGATACAATCTCCTTCATTAATTTTTTGTCTCTTTCTTATGACCTTGATTTACCTTGAATTAAACTTATTAACTATTACATTTCTCTCCTTTTCCCCCTTCCCATACCCCCATAAACACTAGGTAGTAAATGTTTTAAAGGAAAATATTTTCTTTTCATCAAAAAAATGTTTGATGAGTTAAGAGTAAATTTTTCTGAATTGAATTCCTGAACTGAAGTTCATTAGAATGAGAAAATTCACTTTTTTTTTTTTTGGTGATACGTGGGCCTCTCACTTCTGTGGCCTCTCCCGCTGCGGAGCACAGGCTCCGGATGTGCAGGCTCAGCGGCCATGGCTCACGGGCCCCACCGCTTTGCGGCATGTGGGATCGTCCCGGACCAGGGCACGAACCCGTGTCCCTTGCATCGGCAGGCGGACGCTCAACCACTGCGCCACCAGGGAAGCCCAGAAAATTTAGTTTTGATGGTTCTTTGGATCTTATTCGGAAATCATTTTTTTAAAGTGTTTAATGTGAAGTATTCAAGTTTTCTCTTCTTGTCTTCCCTATTAATTACTACATCTCCTTCCTCCCTTCCTTCCTTCCTTCCTTCCATCTTTCTTCCAATACTAATTGAATGCCAGTTATCTGGCAGTGACAAGGCACAAAGAGAAATAAGAAAAGCTGGATCAAAATTTCAATGTAATAGTTCTGACAAAGCTATAAATCATATTCTAAATTAAGACAAGGATGTACCAATGTATTTATCTTAACAAAAAAGATATTTAAAAACATTATCCCCAAAATGCTAAGCAGTCAAAATTTAAATTAATTCCAAGTATTTTCTTAAACCAGTTTCTTTTCATGCCTACTATTTTTCCAACAGATAAAAAATTATTCATAATATGACAAGAGCTTAATCCTAAACTATAAATTTTAGAAATGAAATTGGGAGAGAGGTAGTTTTGTATTACTCTCGCCCCAACCCCACTTTCCCAGTGGCTAGCATTGAAAAGGCAAATTGCTTAACCATTATAAACTGCCTCAAAGGTCAAAAGAGAGTTATTCTATCATCTGTTCACAAATATTTATCGAACACCTACTGCATCCAGGCAATGTTCTAGTTGCTAAATTTAATAAAAGAAAGGGAAAAAAATCATTTCAACCCAAATGAAAATTAATTCTACCTTTGAAGGACGCTGGCTTAATTCATGTCAGTGTGGAACCAGATAAAACCCATGTCAGGGTTACCAGATAAAACACAGGACGCCTGGTTAAATCTGAATTTCAGATAAACAACAAATAAAAGTTTAGTGTAAGCATGTTGCATGCAATATCTGGAATGTACTTATATTAAAAAATTATCTGTTGTTTAACTAAAATTCAGATTTAACCAGACGTTCTGTATTTTCACTTGCTAAATCTGGCAACCTTAGTGAGAAAGGACTGGCTACATTGCTTCTTCCCTTTTGAAGATGCCAGCTGGGGCTGGGAGACTGAGACACAGGACAGGCAGCCCGGTGTTAGCAGGCTGGTTTGTGGAGGTGGAGGCTTTGAGTGCGTGCAACTATGTAGTGAGGGCAGAGAATGGAGAAGGAGGAGCTCACTACTTTGCATAATAGAATTATAAATTACTAGGGGGCTGAAACTGAGTACGAGAAAGGAAAAGAAGTGGGGTATGGTAGTAGGAGACCTGAGCTCATAACAGAAAAGTTCAGTTTTAGTTGTTCACACCTCTGTGGTAACTATTCTTCATCTTTCAAATCTACAGCAAAGTCTGCCGCAAATACACATGGATGCATATGTAAACAGAGGAATCAGGAATGTTTTATACGGTAATGCTCACTTCAGTCTTCAGGGCTTTAACTAGTTTTTTGCAGTTCCAGCCATACTGCTTTACTACAGACATAAACAAGGTAAGCTAGACCAATGATTTTCAGTTTTGTTCTACTTTGCTCCCTGGCCCAGCTATAGCTATAGAATTCTTCGTCTTCTGGAGTTGGCTAGGATAGCTCTTTATCCAAATGGTAGGGAGTCTGTGTTGGTTTTTGCCCAGGGTCCTAGGGCCATCCCAAATATTTGCAATAAGTACCCAGAAGAAGGCTACCCTTTCCTTCCTAGAAGCCAGTAGAGTTCTGCAAAACTTCATGCCTGTGGCTCTTACTCCAGAGGCGCGTAGAAATTGTTTTCTACTGATTGTTCCCAAGGGCTGAAGCCAGTGTCTGATGTTCCATGGCATTATTAGATGATATACCTAAATACCATCACAAAAAGATCAGCCATACCTCACAAAAACAGACATATAGATCAGTGGAACAAAATAGCGAGCCCAGAAATAAACCCACACACCTATGGTCAATTAATCTTTGACAAAGGAGGCAAAAATATGCAATGGAGAAAAGACAGTCTCTCTTCACCAAGTGGTGTTGGGAAAGCTGGACAGCTACATGTAAATCAATGAAGTTAGAATACTCACTCACGCCATATACAAAAATAAACACAAAATGGTTTAAAGACCTCATTATAAGACATAACACCATAAAACTCCTATAAGAGAACATATGCAAACTATTCTCTGACATAAATTATAGCAATATTTTCTTAGATCAGGCTCCCAATGCAAAAGACAGAAGAGCAAAAATAAACAAAACAAATGAGACCTAATCAAACTTAAAAGTTTTGCACAGCAAAGGAAACCTCCAACAAAATGAAAAGACAACCTACAGACTGGGACAAAATATTTGTAAAGGATGTGACAAACAAGGGGTTAATTTCCAAAATATATAAACAGCTCATACAACTCAATATCAAAAAAATCCCAAACAACCCAATCAAAAAATGGACGGAAAACCTAAATACACATTTCTCCAAAGAAGACATACAGATGGCCACCAGGCTCATGAAAATATGCTGCAATTGCTAATTATTAGAGAAATGCAAATCAAAACCAGAATGAGCACAGGGACTATAATCAATATTTTGTAATAACCTACAAGGGAAAAGAATCTGAAAAAATACACATATATATGTAGAACTGAATTACTTTGCTGTACACCTGAAACTAACACAACATTGTAAACAAACTATACTTCAATTTAAAAAAAAAAAACAAAAAAAGAAAACAGGACTTCCCTGGTGGCGCAGTGGTTGAGAGTCCGCCTGCCGATGCAGGGGACACGGGCTCGTGCCCCGGTCTGGGAAGATCCCACATGCCACGGAGCGGCTGGGCCCGTGAGCCATGGCCGCTGAGCCTGCACGTCCAGAGCCTGTGCTCCGCAACGTGAGAGGCCACGACAGTGAGAGGCCTGCATACCACAAAAAAAAAAAAAAAAAAATGAGGTAACACCTCACACCGGTCAGTATGGCTATCATCAAGATGTCTAAAAATAACAAATGTTAGCGAGGATGTGGAGAAAAGGGAACCCTCCAACACTGTTGGTGGGAATGTAAATTGGTGCAGCCACTATGGGAAACAGTATGGAGGCTCCTTAAAAAACCAAAAATAGAGCTACCATATGATCCAGCAATCCCGGTCCTGGGTATATTATCTGGAAAAGACGAAAACGAATTCGAAAAGATACACGCAACCCAATGTTCATAGCAGCACTATTTACAATAGCCAAGACATAGAAACAACCCAAGTGCCCGTCGACAGACGAATGGCTTAAGAAGATATGATATAAAAAAGAATGAAATATTGTCATTTGCAGCAACATGGATGGACCTAGAGAATATCATACTAAATGAAGGAAGTCAGACAGAGATAGACAAATATTATATGATATCACTTATATGTGGAATCTAAAAAATGATACAAGTGAATCTATATACAAAAGAGACTCACAGACACAGAAAACTTACGGTTACCAAAGGGGAAAGGGCAGGGAGGGATAAATTAGGAGTATGGATTAATAGATACAAACTATTATACTATACATAAAATAGATAAGCAACAAGGATTTACTGCCTAGCACAGGGAACTATATTCAATATCTTATAATAGCCTATAAAGGAAAATAATCTGAAAAATATATACATAACTGAATCACTTTGCTGTACACTTGAAACTAACACTATACTAAATCAACTATATTTCAATTAAAAAAAATTAAACCCGGCTTCCCTGGTGGCGCAGTTGTTGAGAGTCCGCCTGCCGATGCAGGGGACACATGTTCGTGCCCCGGTCCGGGAAGATCCCACATGCCGCGGAGCGGCTGGACCCGTGGACCACGGCCGCTGAGCCTGCGCATCTGGATCCTGTGCTCCGCAACGGAGAGGCCACAACAGTGAGAGGCCTGCGTACCGCAAAAAAAAATTAAACCAACAAAAAGTTCAGCCACACCTGCCTGGGCTTTTTTGATCAGGGCTCTCAGTTACATGGAGTTTCTCCATTCCCTCTGGATCTCTGGGATTCTGTATCTCAGCTGGCTGTCAGCTTGGATGTCCTGCCAGCCCAGACTTCTGCTCTTTTGTGGCTGGACTCATCTGGAGAGCCTTGGGTACAAGCTTCGTCCACACTACGAAGGCTAATTCTCCCCCAGCTGTAATTCTGAAGCTTTACCTTTACTCTGTTCCTTTCAGTTTGGAACCCTCCCCTAAGATCTGGAATCTAAAATATATTGGATTAATCATGTTGTAATTTTTCAGCTTCTCTCTTTGACAACCTCTTTTGCTCCTTCCCTTGAGGCTCATGGCTCCCTCCCTCAGCCTTGTCACCATTTCGTCTTGTCCTCTGACTTCCCTCTTGGAACCTGAACCCAGACAATCTGACACTCCCCTAATTCCATATTTCATTTTATGTCTTGGAGTTAAGAAGGATATGCTTTAGACCAAGTGTCAGAATTGCTTGCGTTCACCTCCACCAGAGAGTGAGTAGAAGAAAAAGATTACACATGATGATGCTCGCTGCTGTGGCAGACAAACTCACAGACCTCAGCGGCTACATACAACAAAAACGTATGTCTTGCTCACATAAGAGAAAAGGTTGACAGAGGGCTTTTCCTCTACATGGTAACTCTGAGACCAGAGTTGTTCTATTTTGTGACTCTACCGTCTCTTAGGGCTTCAGATTCACACACATTCAGTCCACATATTGGGAAAAAGAAGGTGGAGAACATGACACACACTCACTTCTGAAAAGTTCCTGGTGGAACCACATTTTCACCCAGAAGCAAGGGCCTAAGAAATGTCTGTGGCCCCTGACCTGGCAGCCACTATTCAGTGACAATTCTACAGCATGGAAATGGACATTGAACTGTCTCTGCCACCGATGGTAATCTTCGGGTGTCTCAATCAAATATACAGTTTCCACCCTAAGAAAAAATTAATACATAAAGATATTAAGATATCATCCTTCAAATAGACCAAATAAATTGTGAATAAAAGGCTCATGTAAAAAAGGAATGGAAAAAAAGTGATTTGAGGATTCTCTGAGTATTTTATCTATCTACAGCGTCCCTTCTATATATATAACAGTATACATAACGGTATATAACTGATTTCTCAATCCCCTGTAGCTAAACAAAGATAATTGAGATTTGACAGCATGTAACTGGTTTCTTAACCACCTATATAGCTAAGCACACCTAGTTGAAGTAAAGTAAACCCAAGGGATATCTGAGCGCCTTCTCATTTCTGTTATTGTAGATAAGGTAAAAGCAGAGGCATATAGTTCTAAGAATATTCGCTAAGCAGATTTATTCATTCCACATACATTGAGTGTCTACTATGTCTCAGTCGTTATCCTAGGCACTAGAAACATTAGAACCATAAGCAGGCGCCCTGCTCTCACTAAGAGATAATGGAGTAAAAAGCACATGTCGAAGTGATTCCGTTTTTGAAATTAGACGATGCTGAGTTTATCCTTTGAGAGAAGAGGTCTGGATGTCAGAACCTGCTACGGTCTATTTGAAGAAAAAAGCCTTAACAAATGTTGTATAGATTAACTGTATTGTTTGGGGGTAGAATCTATGTCTTTGATGATCAGGGTTGGTCATATTATTAAAGGGTAGAGAGCTGCCCACATGATACGCTTTGAGAAGGTATGCAGAGTCCTTGATGGCAAATCATTTCCTATGAGTAGCTTGACTTGGAAGGCCACAACTTACTGAGAAATTAACATATGGGGCTAGTTTTGGGCAGTATCACTCTGGGCAGTAGTGATTGAACTTGTGAGAGAAAGAAGAGCTAAGGAAATGGATCAGAGAATCAAAACATTGAAATAGGGAAAGAGGGGAGGCTGTCCTGGGCTAGCCCTGTAAATAGGAGTGAACCTAGTGTAATCCTGAGGCAGGAGTGAGAAAAAAATGACTCCTTCTAAGAGTCACTGTTAATATAAGTCTTTGCTACTCAAGAGAATGCATTCAATCCCCAGGCATGTTAAGGAAGAAAGTAAACCTTAAATACCTTAAGAATGAATTGTGAATCTTTCTTCAGGATTTTGAAGTGGAGTAATTGATTTGAACGGGGCTTTTTTATACCATTAGGGATGGAAAATTGGCATGAGGGTCCATTGAGAACAGCGATGTGAAGGCTTGTCGTCAGATTGCCAAGTACATAATGTATTTTTTCAGAATCTAAAACCCCACCACATCTTTTGGTTTTCCCTGGTTGACCTGAGCTCTTATCAGGAGCCTTGTCATGAAGATCCACTAGCTGGAAATAATATCTCCATCCTCCCATTTCCTCTTATTCCTCTTTTATTGCATTTACTGTATTTTATGGTGGATTGATATTTGTGAACTCCTTATTTCTCTTACTGTTGGCAGTAAAATGCGGTGGTTAAAGACATTCTGGAGTCAGACCTACCTGGAGGAGCCCTACCCAGGCCACTTAATAACTATGTGACCTCAAAGTAATAGTCAACCTCTCTAAGCCTCAACTTCTTTCTCTGAAAATGGACATTGTAAGTCTGTGAAATACCAATAGCATGGTACTTGGAATAGGCACTCAATGAGTGTTAGCTGGTTTCATAGGCCCTTTTCCTTTGTTACTTTATTTAATAACTTCAACCTCAGGAAGCCAGTGTTCTTAAAGCCATTTTCCTAAGGAGAGCTCTGTGTTGCAGAGGTTATATAAACTTTCTCAACATTACATAGCTGGTTGGTAGGAGAATCTGAACTTGAACCCAAATTGTGTTTGGGCGACCTCTCTTTCCAAAACAGCAGGGTCCTCTATTTACTCACATCAATAGCTGACTTATACTGTGAGGTTTTAATGACAACTTTTGTGTGTCTTGTTTCTTCCCAGTGAAAGAAATAGGCTCTAGTATGGATGGATCTTGGCTCAAGTATGCCTGTGTTCATCACAGAAATTGTTTAGTAGGCATTCAAAGCTTTACAACTTGAAAATTGAGAACATATACCACCTTTAATTCTGAGCAATGATTTGTTAATATAAGCAAATATTTAAATTGTTCTCATTCAACGATGTTTCACTGATGCCATGGTGCTAGAGTTCATATATATTGTAAAACTATAAGAAGGAAATAAATTACATTTTCTGAAAAAATATATAATAGTCTCTAAATTTTATCTCTCTGTAGCTTAAGAATCAAAAGCCAGAGAATAGGGACTTCCCTGGTGGTCCAGTGGTTAAGGCTCTGCATTCCCAATGCAGGGGGCCTGGGTGTGATCCCTGGTCAGGGAGCTAGATCCTGCATGCCGCAACTCAGAGCCCTCACGCTGCAACGAAGATCCCACACGCCACAACTAAAGACCCAACGGAGCCAAATAAATATTTAAATGTTTAAAAAAAAAAGCCAGAGAATATCTAATTTAATTTTGTGGATATTTCCCCCAAAGGGGTTCAGATGATGATGATGACACGAAATCATGCTAAAATCTCTCAGTTTAGTTATTCCTCCCCTAAAAAAGAAGGGCAGACAATGGAGATTTTTAAAAATTTAAACAGTATTCTAATGCAAAGCGAGTTTTACTTTTTAAATAGCCGATTTTGCAAGAAAATATATAGCTCATTTTTATCACCCATCCTGATTTCTCTGCAAATTCTATCACAATCATAAAATGGTAATTTACTGCTTTTTTAAAGAACATATTTTACCAAGAAGGAATTAAAATAACAATTACTTTTAATTGTTTCTGCTCAGACACTGATCATAAGTCCCCAATTAATTTACATCATTACAGAAAATATTTTAGCTCTGAAATATTGAAATATTCTTTATTCCACATAATATTTGGAAAATTTCTCAGTTGATCCCACCTGCTCATTTCAGTGGGATATTTCTTTGGTCAGTCAATAATTCATCCAACACTTATTGAATGCCAAATACACGCTAGGCCCTGTGTTCAGGCTGAGGGACACAGGCTGAAAAGATTATATTCCCTACAGTCAACAATCTCTCAGCAGACATTTAATGAATAATTTTATTTTCTTGTTATAGTCAAATAAGCAGATACGAATACCTCTAAGCATCATTGAGTTACCTCTGTTTCAAATATGTCTCTCTTGATGTAAGACTCGACTATTTAATGCACTCAATGCACTGTTAAAGATTTTTAACCCTGAGTCTGACGTTTTATTAGTTTCATCTTAAGCTACATTTGCTGATCCCAGTGAAGGCTTTTCATCATTCATTCATCTGATAAATATTTGAGCGTCCATGTATATAAAGTTAGTTTCTCAGCAGGCTAAAATGAGTGGTATGACCAGTAAGTGGGTGCAAAAAATTAATGGAAAAGGTAGGGGCTTGAGCTGGGACTTTGGGTAAATAGAAAGGAAAATATATTTTCCAGTTACTCGTACTTGCATCAGAGTTAATGAAGATGATACCCATTTAACTGGATGAGTATTTCCTCTTCTAAAGGGACTTGACAGCCACCATGCCAGGGATGTATTATTGAATAGGACTTTCATCCAGAACCCTTTTCTTCCTCCTTACCCTGAAACTGCATTTAAATGACCATGGGGACCCTGCAACCACTTCCTCAAAGCTTCTGGCCAGCTTCAATCCATTACGTCCTAGCTTCCTGTCTGGTCCTTCTCCAGAGTCAGAAATATGTGCCAAAATATTAACAGAGGCTGGAGTGAAGTATACATGAAAATAACTTACATTCAATATTATACAATTCTATAATATTTTTACTTTTATAGCCCAGAGTATATTTGCTTTTTTAAAACAATGTTTAAAAAATTAAAAGATTGTAAAACCACATTCTCGAGTCAAAGGCAGCTCCCAGATCCCAAAAGCGCCTCCAAGTCTTAACACTCAAAAATGTAAGAAATGTAAAAGGACCTAGAGAGAGGGAGAGTTTTTATAGTTCAGAATTTCTCCACTCACTCACTCTCAGCTTTTCCTTTCTAAGGTGACTCTTTCCACATTTATTCAGCAAGTCTGTCCAGCCACTCTCGCTATGGAGATAATATAAAGGAGATAAAGAAGAGGCTCTGTGTGACTATAAGGTCTTTAACTGAGGAGGGGGGCAGGAAAAAAAAGGGTTGTAAGGTAAATTAAAGGAAGTAGTTAACACTGGTCTGTGGAAATCTAGCCCTGGGAGGTTCAGTTATTGGCCAGTGTCATAGTTGTACATACAAGCATCAGAACCAGAAGTCAGGTTTTTTTCCTGCAAATCCGAGTTCTTCACACAGTTGCCTTGGAGGGTTTTTGTGGTTCAAGTCTTCCCAGTCTAAGACCTTAAAGCCAGTTGTGAATGGTGATGGATTAGAGGTTTTCTGAGGACAAACTGTACCAAACATATGAGCACTTTTGTGAGTCTGTAGAGAGCTTGCACCCTTCAGGTGATCTGTTTACGAATAATGAATTGTTTCTTGTTAACATTCTCTGCTCTCCGCACATAAGTCGTACCATACCTAGAAGTTGAGTTTTTCTAGGATGGGTGTGCTGGCTGAAGCCAAACCCCTGAGATGGAGGAAGTCCACCACCTGGGATAGCTAATCCTCCACCTTCTCTTCCTCCAGCTGTGCTCTGTGGGGATCCTTTGACTGGGAGCATCTTGCAGTGTGTGATCTGAATGCGAGTCCCTCCATTTTAGTCTCTGCTCCATTATCGACTCCCTGGATCACATAGTCCTCTTCAGAATCTTGTGTGTGGTTTCCCTGAGTTTGTGAAGATAAAATAGAGCAGCAACACACCTTAAAGCTTCTTGGAATAAATATATGTATAGATACTTTGCAGTTCAGATTGATGTGTTTTTAGCACTTCATCCTAGCATAGCCTCTGTTGGTCAAGAACATTAGTGTTCCATTACTGGAATAAAATTTGGTGGCATGCCAAGTGTCTTCTGATTTGACATCAAAGTGGGAAGGATAGCCAACTTGAAAGAGTAAACTAGCATCTGTGAAGTTCCCTGTCACTGACATAGCTGATTTCATATTGACATTTTCCAATTTCCTCATTTGCTTTTGCTTTTCTTCCAAAGAAGCATATTTATTGTTATTTTGGATCCAGTTTTGTGATGTTGGTATTGAGACAGTTACGTAAACAAGTTGCGAGGGATTATTAGTTTATCAGTAGAAGGATGTCTGGTCCATTGCCAAGATGCATTGATCTGTTTATTATGACTCTACCCAGTACAATTTTAGTGGCAATTTAAAAAAGACCCTAAGTGGTCTTAGGGTTTCACTTATAGAAATCCACCGGTTCATTTATTAACCCACATTTGAGGGCTAACTCACTGTATAATCTTACCAGCATTATTATGACAGTTGTTATCATCCACCGCAGCCAGGGAGCAATATCCCAATTATATGTCCTATTATTTCACTTGTGATATGAGAGCAATACAAATTGTTGATGATAATTATGTTGATTTTCAGCAGTTTGCAAATTAGTACATTAGTACATTTAGAAATATAAATATACCCGATGGCTAATATGTGTGTTGGGGCTAGTTAACAAGTATTTATTGAGTGTCTATGGCGTGTGTGGTGGACTCGAAGAGGCACAGCGTAGGGATACCAGCAGCGGAGTAAAACAAACAAGGAACCTGACCGGCCCAGGGTACAGCTTGTGCTGCATAAAAATGAAACGTACCTTACTGACGTAGTCTTTTCTGGTAACAAACAGCCCTGAAACTTAATGGCATAAAGCAGCAATTCATGATTGCCCACAGTTCCGTGGGCTGCCCGGGCTGTTCATCGGCTGGTTTTCCCTGGGCTCAGGTGTCCTGGGAGTCAGCTGGCTGTCACATGATGGCTGCTGCTGCTGGCTCCGAGCTGGGCTTATCCAGCTGAAATCTTCCCGTGCATCCATTTCTACCTTACTGGCATTAGTGCCATCAATTTCTTGTGTGTTCTTCTAGAGGTGTGTTATTCATATACGTGCAACTACATAGAGATATTTCCCTTTCTCCTCCTTTTTTATACAGAGGGTAGCATACTGTAGATCTCCTTCGCCTTGCTTTGTCCCCTAATTATATCTTATTCAATTTCAGTATTTAAAAGATGGTCATTCTTTTTTAGAGCTACATAATACTCCACGGTATAGCTGTACCACACTTTTTTAATCAGTACCCTATTGAATGAGACATCTTAGGTGGTTTCCTATCTTTTGCCATAATAAACGAAGCTACGAGGTGACATTACCATGTCACTTTCTTTGAGTAGAGGTATAACTAGAATTTCATCAAAGTTCAAAGGATATATGTATTTGTAACTTTGTTAAATGTCAAAGTGCCTTCTGTAGCAGTTGAACCAATTTACACTTCTATCAGAAGTGACTGTACATGGCTGTTCCCCACACCTTTGGCAGGTGTTATCAAATGGCTGTTACTGACTTTAGTAATTATTATTACAACTTGTTTTTCTACTATGCCTTAAAGTTAACAAAATACTTTTACACACTCTTGAGTTCATACAACGGTGGGTTAGGTTTCATTATTCTAATCTCTCTGGTGATGATCTGAAGGACCAAATGTCCTGTATAACTTGCCTAGATTTGTGCAGCAGATAGGGGTCAAAATCAGGTCTGAAACTGGGAGATTGGGACTGATGTATACGCACTACTATTTATAAAATAGATAAGTAATAAGGACCTACTGTATAGCACAGGGAACTCTACTCAATGCTCTGTAATGACCTATATGGGAATTGAATCTAAAAAAAGAGTGGATATATGTATATGTATAATTGATTCACTTTGCTGTACAGCAGAAACTAACAGAACGTTGTAAATCAACTATACTCCAATAAAAATTTTTTAAAAAACAGGGGCTTCCCTGGTGGTGCAGTGGTTAGGAATCTGCCTGCCAATGCAGGGGACACAGATTTGAGCCCTGGTCTGGAAAGATCCCACATGCTGCAGAGCAACTATGCCCGTGCGCCACAGCTACTGAGCCTGCGATCTAGAGTCCACGAGCCACAACTACTGAGCCTGTGAGCCATAACTACTGAAGCCTGTGCGCCTAGAGCCCGTGCTCCACAACAAGGGAAGCCACTGCAATGAGAAGCCCGTGCACTACAGCGAAGAGTAGCCCCTGCTCACTGCAAGTAGAGAAAGCCCGCATGCAGCAACAAAGACCCAACGCAGCCAAAAATAAAATATATAAAATAAATAAATTTATATAAAAAAAATCAGGTCTGGAACCCAAGTCTTCTAGTTCCAAATCAGAACTTTCAGTGGCCAAATGAAGCAGTTATAAAATTTGCTAGAAACTAACCTGCCCCATCAACATACGCCCTGCCATTACCCTCTTCTCCCAGCTCCTGGCAAGCACCAATCTACTTTATTTCTCTATGGATTTGTCTATTCTAGATATATCATACGACTGGAATCATACAATACGTAGTCTTTTGTGTCTGGTTTCTTTCACTTAGCATGTTTTTAAGATTTGTCCATTTTGTAGCATGTATTAGTTTACATTCCTTTTTATGACTGAATAATACTCCGTTGTGCGATATTCCATATTTATCTGTTCATCAGTAGGACATTTGGGTTGTTTCCACTTTCTGGCTATTATGAATATTGTTGCTATAAACAATCCTGTAGAAGTTTTTGTGTGGATATATATTTTCAATTCTCTTGGGTATAATATACCTAGGAATGGACTCTATGTTTAACTTTTTTTCCAAAACAACTGTACCATTTTGCATTTTCACCTACAGTGTATGAGGGTTCCAAGTTCTCCGTGTCCTTGCCAACACTTGTTGTTATCTGTCTTTCTGATTATCACCATTATAGAGGGTGTGACGTGGTATCTCAATGCTATTTATTTTTTTAAATTTTAATTGTGGTAAATACACATATAAAATTTACCATCTTAATCATTTTTAAGTGTACAGTTCAGTGGCATTAAGTACCTTTATAGTGTGCTACCATCACCAATATTTATCCACAGAACACTCTGCATTCTGCAAAACTAAAACTCTGTACCTATTAAACAATAACTTCACATTCTTGTCTCCCCTCAGCCACTGGCAACCACCACTCTATTTTCTGTCTCCGTGAGTTTGATCAGCTTAGGTACCTTAAGTAAGCTGAATCACATAGTACTTGTCATTTTATGACTGTCTTATTTCACTTAGCTTAATGTCTTCAAGGTTCATCCACGTTGTAGCATGTGTTCAGTGTGGTCTTTATTTACATTTCCCTGATGACTAATGATGTCCATGTGCTTATTAGTCATTTGTACATTTTCTTTGGAGAAATGTCTATTCAAATCCTTTCACTGTCAATAATTTAATGACTATTCTGGACTAAAATCCACTTTTTGAATCGCCTGCAACACATCTTTAAGTACTTCCTCATTTTTTCCGTCTAGAATTCATACAAAGAGGTATATTACTTAATCACAATCTTTGGGCTAATAGAGGCTCAGTAATAATTGCTGTTCATAATAACTGGAAGTCCTAATCAATCCCGATGTGCCTTCTGGCCTAATAAAAAATGTTATGTTAATTAGAAATAAATAATTTTAGTATTTATGTCTGTTTTAATCAGTCTGATTCTTAAAATTAAAAATGGTTATATATTCAATTAACATGTTATTCCTTTTATTCCTCGTTTCAATCCATCTTATACATTGCCGCCTGAGTATTTTCACCGGTGTAAATCTGATCATGTCACTTTCCAGTTCAAAAGCTTCTCTAGCTCCCCATTGCCAACCAAATTAAATACAATCTTCTCCTATAATTCAGATCTTTCCATTTTTTGCTTTGACTGAAGAAACCTCGTAAGAAATATATTTGATATTGTATAAAGAATGAGAACACAAGCATATACATGAGCAAATACGTACTTACACGAAGCAAATCTTTCACAAAAACTTCCTACCCTTACAGCATACAATGCATTCTGATATTTTGAAAAAAATTTTGAACTACGTAATGAGACTTGCTAAATTGATTTTCAAAACTCAAGTTTAGAAAAGATGATCCTACAGCATGGCCAACCACGGCATGTTTCTTCAGAGTTTGGTAAAACCTACTCCAGTGTTTCCCAAACCTAGTTGCACATTAGAATCACTTGGAAAACTAAAATATTTTTTTTTAAAAAGCAACCTAACCGAGATCTTCACCCTTGAAAGTTCTCATTCATAAGGTCTGGAAAGGAGCCCAAAAATCTGTGTGGGTTTTTTTTTTGTTTGTTTTTTTTTTTTGCGGTACGCGGGCCCCTCACTTCTGTGGCCTCTTCCGCGGCGGAGCACAGGCTCCGGACACGCAGGCTCAGCGGCCATGGCCCACGGGCCCAACCGCTCCGCGGGACGCGGGATCCTCCCAGACCGGGGCACAAACCCACGTCCCCCGCATCGGCAGGCGGACTCTCAACCACTGCGCCACCAGGGAAGCCCCTGTGTTTTTATTAAAAGCTCCCCAGTTGATTTAGTTGTGTGGCCAGGTTTGAGAACAACTGCTCTCACCATGTATTACTTGCCTTTCCCCCATCCCAAACAAATACTTCTTGCTTCCTGCACATTCTTTCTTCACACGTTTACTTTCCTCCACCTGGAAATACCCCTGCCTGTTGATATCTTTCTAGGCCCACCTCAGATACCACTTCCTAGTTATTTCTCGAACCAGAACAGTCTCATTTCCCTTGACTTCCCACAAGTCTAATTTGGGTCTTGTTGAGGATACTTATCTTGCCCCGCCGCACTGTCCGCCGCACTGTGCGTATCTTCCTACTACATTGTAAGCAACTGCATTATAATTATCCCTCAGCAGGAGTACAATGGCTACTCCAAGTCAGGATTTGACAAACTTACTTGAACTGGAGTTGAAATGGAACCTTTCATCCTGGGCCCAAGCTAGTTAACGGAGATTTTAAACAACACGGGACTTGGATATATTTTAATGTGATAATAGGGGCATAAATAGGGGAAAGTAAAGCCTTTCTGCATGTGATATTCATGCAGTCTGGCTTTTGGTTAGCTTTTCCCATCACTCTGTTCATCACAGTCTCCACAGGAAGACACAATGACCAGGTCTAAATGCCCATATCCAAAATAGACTAAAATTCTCCCCATCTTACTTGATGTTAGGTTCCCTTATGTGTTCCTACTCTCTGTGACTGGAGGTTTCCAGATCACGTCTCTGAGCTTGAAGCAAATGAAATACCCTAAGTGTTTTGTTCCCATCAGATTTGGCTGCATATGTTCAGAGCACCATTACAATATTATGTTTTCCATTTTGCATGGGTATAAATTAAAGAACAGAGAGGATTTGATTAGCTCAAGATCCCAGAGTGACTGGCAATGATGGGAATAAAGACTTGTTCCCCAGATTCCTGGCCCAGTTCACCCTGCACCAAACCACAGGTATGCTGCCTTTTTGCTGATGAGGCCATACAGCGTTCCTTGGAGGGGATACCATTAGCTCGGGGAGGATGAACGCACACAGGGAGGCTTCCAGAGAGGCATTTGGAGAGTCAGAGTAAGGGCCAATGGTGTCCTGGAAGTTTGAGTGAGCATTTCTGAATATGGTTTAGAAAATATGTGGTTAGCAAATACATAATGGGGTACTGGGTTACTTATTTTGAGTGTCAAGCTACTTCGCATTTATGGGTAATATCTAGTCCTGCATGTCCATCTCCTACTGAGTGTAATGCAAACAAAATAAGCCACTATAATGTTTTTAAAGGGTTGCTGTCATTTGAATTTTTAGGAAATGCTAGAACTCTAAAATGACACGAATGACAAAGCAAAGGCGGTGGTAGGGATCAAGTTCTAGAACTTGGTATCGGCATTTACAATGACTGTAAATTCCAGCCTCTAGATAAGTCTTGGAAGAGGGAAAATCATTGAGGCTTCCCACCATGTACCCAAGGTCCTATGTTCCCTCAGTTCAACAGTGGATTCTCTGGTTGATGAATCTTACGTCATCTGAAATTACAGACATCTTTGGGTCTTTCCTAATTTACATAGAAGGTTTTGACTGAATACACAGGTTGTCTCTGCAAAGCTTCTCACTCCAACTTTAACCCTTCCCACTATTTTCCTTCTCTCAGAACAAACCAGCCACACTGATCTTTAACTTCCTTCCTTACCTCAGGGCCTTTGTAGGTATTGTTTTCTCTGCCTTGGGGGAACTTCCCACTGATCTTTACAAGGTTTGTTAAGATTCTAATCTCAGCAGAGTATCACCTCCTCAGGGAAGACTTGATCATCCAATATAATAACATTTTACTCCACAGGTATCCACTACCAACACCCCACACCTAGTCACTCTGGATCACTACACCCTATTTTATTATCATTAAAGCATTTATCACAGTTTGAACTTGCATTTGTTAACTTGTGTCTCTCCCATGAGATAGTAAACTCAGGAAAAGTAGATGACTTTTTACCCTAGTCATGGGCTTATCTTCAGCACCTAGAGCAGTGCCTGGCAATCTAGTAAGTGCTAAATAGATATGTGTTGGGTAAATGAAATACCCATCAATGATGTCACTTGGGAGAAATGCCACTTCAACCCATGGATTGCTCTAAGAAATTGCCTAATAATGATCTTTGGAATGACTTCAGCAAGTGCATTAGGTAATATCCCCCAAATGCGGGCTGCGGCATAGTAAACATTAGTCAGGTTTCCCAGTTCACCCAGGAAGATGAACTCAGAGTTTGCATAAGCAGTGGGGTCAGCTTTCTATTGGACAATCTCTTCTGCATAGGCGGTAAAGGATGGAGGGCAGGTGTCCTGGGCTTCGAGGAGCAGCTGGACCCTAGCACACTGTGCCTGATGCAAGCAGCAGAAGAGCTCTGACGAAAAGCAGAGGAAATTACAGTTGTCGGGACTTGCGGTCACAGGGCATGTGTTGCATTTGCAAGGTCATCATGGGATAATTCAGGGTGTAGCTTGCACACATTCTGCTGCTGAAAGGGAGATTTTTTTTTTTTTTCCTACCACATCCGACACATGGTTTGCCAGAGGAAGGGCACGAGATCAGCAGCACTGATGAGCTGGCTTGGTGTTTTTAGGCCACAACTCTACCAACCCAATGATTCCCTCCTGACTCCTCTAAAGGAGCCAAGAGAATTTATTCATTACCAAGTGTGAACAGCACTCACACAAAGCCACCAGACTGCTTTTGCCTGCTATGCCAAAAGGTACATCTCAAAAAACCAAAAAACTTAAATAATAACGCTGTCAATGCTTATTGTACTTAAAACCTTTGGGATAGAAAATTTATTTCTAAGCTAGAAATAAACACAAGTTTTATTTCTCCATTATAAATCTGGAAATTAAAAGAGAATGAAAAAACCATAATATAAGGCTGCATCTGGAAAAGCACACAGTGTACTTAATATGTATAAAGTAGATAGAGGGCCAAACTAACGCTCAGTCCTGTTTGCTGGCTGGGGATGTGTATGATGACTACGTAACTAAGTGACTGGGACTCCCCAAAGTCGTTGGTGATATAAGAGTCAGAAGTTAGGGGACCAGACGGTCAATTAGTACCTATGCTGGTTAGTGGACAAACATTGACACAGGAACTAGTAGCTTGTGCTATAATCCTATGTTTCCTTTTTTATTGTTGTGCTTTGTGGCCTTTGTAAAGTTACTTAATCTCTTGAGCTCTAATTTCTTTGTCTGTCAAATGGAAATGAGAACTACCTCAAGGGGTTGTTGAGAAAATGAAATGAGACAATCTGGGTAAAGTGTCCTGTAGGTATTCAATAAATGTTAGTTCCTTTTTTCTGATTCCCAGAAGATCCAGTGGCTCAACTGGAAGTAAACAGGGCCACTTCTAGGTAAACTGGGTTTTAAACTCAACCTTTGGCCTTTTTACACCTTGCCTAAAGCCCTACAGCATTCTAACCTCATCAACTTTATCAAAATGGCCATCAGTCTCATATATGTTGACTGATGGACTCCTGTATAGATTACTTCCAGTGTTTTATTTGGCTACAAAACCAAACTGTTTGAAAGTGTTTAACTTTGATTGGTAACTTGGGGAGAGATTCAGTACTTTGAACTAGATCGTTGCATTTTTTTTAGGCTAGACAAATTGAGCCATAGTTCTATAGAAAGGAATAGCATTAGTCAAGCAAAATGATAAATAAATGGCTTCACTTACATAATGCAAATTAGAAAATAAATGGCTTAGGACATTTTAGTCATAAGTGTAAGATAAGATGAGGGCCTTAAAATTTAACTAACTAGGTACATTTTTAAAGTATTCTCAGGGCAGGTGCTAAACATTTATATAAGAAAAAAACAAGAAGTATGGGGTGCATAAATAAGATACATATTTTCTTGGTAGGAGAGAGGTGACTTGGCTAATATAATCACAGAGAATACAGGAGATGAGAAAAGATTCATAAGTGGGGCTCTGCTTGAGCAGATGACACAATCACATGAGTGAAGCAGCATCAAAACAGCATGCAATTAAAACAAAGCAAAAGAAAGTGACCTGGTCCCAATATCCAGGTGACCAGATACAGCTGGAGTTAAAACTTATCCTAAGCTCATGTAACATTTGAATCTGTGACAAGAGGACTTGAATTCCTACGGAATGTTTTTCATCTGAAACTATTTCATGTCTAAGAATTAGAACTTTGTTTTCATAAATTATTTCATTAAATATCTTTCTTTGTTTATGAGCCTGTCACTCTACCAGGATGGTGGGGAGTTGAGAAATGTGCGATCAGTAGGGTCTCTGTCCTCAAAGAGCTTACTTTCTCATTAAGGAGGTAAGACAGATACATGTAAAACAACCATAAATACGTAACAGCATGTGATTAGGTGATGAATCAATCATCCAGACTCTAAAGGTTGCAAGTGCTCTGGGGAGAGAGAGGAAGAGAGCCACAGGAATAAAGGTTCCATGCAGAATGTAGCATCTGATCAGGTGCTTGAAAGATGGGTGGAACTTCAGGACTGGAGGCTATACCTGAGATGCAATATTTGCTTTAACACTTCCATGCTGTTTGTCCTTAGGCAAGGTACTTAAAGTTTTAGAGCCTCATTCTCAGCCATACAATGATAATGCCTAACTCTACAGTTTGTTAAGAAGATTCGATAACATATATATAAAGAAAATAATAAAGAACTTAACACATAGTAGGTACCAGTAAATTTTAACTATAATCTTCAATGATCTTAATGTAGTTGTGTCCCATTTTCTGAGCCGCTTCAAACAACCTTTGGAAGTTGAGGGAAATAAATTGGCACAGATATGAAGAGGTAAAGAGCAAGGAATACATCCAGTTGGAAAATCAGAAGAAAAATATAGAAATGATCATGCACGTTTTCTGGGAAGTCTATCTGACTAGAGCAGTAGGTTCATTTTATAGATATGGTAAGTGATTCATTCATTCAATATAGATTTATTGAGCAACTACTAGGTAACAGGTACTGTACCTGGTACAATGTAAGAGTTGAATAAAGGTGAGCCTTGAAAGGCAAACATTACAATTTGGCTTGAATGGTAGAAAACAGGGTGAAATGGAAGATTTATTTATTTAGCCACTTATTATGCAGGGGAAAGACATATAATAAAAACAGAATTGGAAAAGCCCAAACCTGGCAGCAAATGGATTAGAATGGATGTAGAAGGTGGACATAAGGAGTATAATTGAAAAATTGTCACAATAGTTAACCTGAAAGAATGGTGGTCACCTGAATGAAGTGAAAATGTTTGGGCATGAGGAATACATGGAAGGAACTTCTATGTGATTTAGTAAATGACTTGATTTGGGAAATGAAGGCAAAGAAAAAATTATTCGAAGATGAATACACGGTTTGCCCTTGAGTGAACAGAACAGTAAAGGCAGAGAAAGTAAAGTTGGGAAGAATAATTTGGAAGGGTTGCTGATGGTTTGTGTTAGGTTAAGTTTGAGTTGAAGATAAGTTATTTGTTGAACATTCAGTTAGCAAGATCTACTTAGGCATTATAAGCAAGGGGACTAGATTTGGGGGAAATAGAATAGAGAGGTCAGGTTGAGATCAGGCTGCAGCTGGGATGGTTCAGACACTGAAGAAGAACATAATAGAGAGGAGAAAAACTGAGAGGTTTGAACTTCTGGGCAAATTTCATATTGTGTGTGGGGAGGAGTAAGTGTGAAGGGGTGGGGAGAGGCTGTGAGGAAGGAAAGGAAGGAGCCAGGATAGGAGAGTGTGAAAGAAACCACTAGAAGAGTTTGGGAAAATTGATCAACAATATCAAACGCATCTGAGAGTCAAAGAGAATAGGGATTGGGGTAAACGTTGCTGCATTTATTCACAAAATGATTAATGGATAAGTATAAAATAACGCAGAATTTTAAAAATTATTTTAAGGTAGGACAATTTAAAAATACTTTGGTATAACAAACACAGATCTAGTGTTTTCAAATTTCTGACATATTAATCTTTGGAGTCAGGAATAAGAAATTGGGATTCTTGAGAATTCCCCAAGTCACAAGTTATTCTATATTTTTCATAACACTTCACTTATATATTAGTAATTAATAAGGAGTGACCATAATCATAAATAATGAATCATTTTTCTGCTATAGGGATAGAGGTTTTATGTAAAAAAAATTTAATAATCAATATATGGTTTATTAGTATTATGAACCAATATATTTGTGAGAAGATTATATATTTAAATAATATATAAAAACTAATTCTACCTGATAAGGACATTTAATAATAGAAAGCACTAGAAAAAAAGGGAAACATTAACATAGATGCTAAAAGAAATACATTAAAAACTTCAAGATCAATCTACAAAACTTAATATTTAAAATTTACCATTGTTAAAACAAAAATTTAAAACTTACAGAACATTAATTGCTTTATCTGATAGTGTTGATCTGTTTCATGATTAAGCTTATATTTCTAGAAAAATTTCTTTCATTTTGTGTTGATGTTGGTCAAAATGTTAATTGTGAGTCTGAAAGCATGTTCAAGTTGAGTGTTAGTATTTATCCACAGAAACTCATTTTTCTCTTAATGAAAATATTTTGTCTGCCTTGATTTTGACATTGAAATTGAGTTGCTTTTTTAAGTTCAGATTTTTTTCTCATAACAACATATTCTTTCTCTTGGCATTTCTTGGGTTAACGTCTTTACAAAAAACTGTAGTCCATTGTGAATACATTGGGCAGTATCTGAATAACGTATTATTCAGGATCTCCTAGCAAGGTTAACAGCACTGCACAAAATCACAGGTTGAAATTGTCAATTTAAGGACTTACTTGGTTTCCAAAATATGTTACTTCTTGCATTCATTCGAACTAGTAAATCTCTACATTGATCAGTCACTTTTAATTCTTATAGAATTATAATACTTTTACCAATTTCTAGACACATTTTCCACAAGATTTGGAAAAAATATACAAATTTGAGGGAAAATGATAGGAATTCCCGCATGGAAACACAACAGAGACATGCCACTTCTCTGTAACATTTAGGAAGCTTTAAGCTGCAAGTAATAGAAAGGTGAGCTCAAAATGGCCTAAATGACAAGGGGATTAATTATATCACCTAACAAGCAGTCCCAAGCCACCTGGGGTTAGTTAAGTCAGTCAGTCAATAGCATCTAGAGCTCAGGTGCTTTCCATCTTCCTACTTTGTCATTCCAGGTATATGGGTTACGTCCCGGTCACAAGATGGATTCAGCTGTTTCAGGTACCACATTCTCACATACTAACATCCAGAGCAGAAAAGGGACACTTTATTTCTTGTCAGTCTTTTTTGTTTGTTTGTTTCAATGTCTCCCCCGCCCCCATGATTTCCCCTCATCCTTCATTGACCAGAAATAGGAAACATGCCCATTCTTAACACAATCACAGCAGAGGTTTAGTACAATCTAGTCAAACCTGAGGCATGGAAGAAGGGAAAATAGCTATTGTGCTAAGGGATTCTTGAAGTGTTTGGTCTCATGACCTCTTAAAAATTATTGAAGGTTACAAAGGACTTTTGTGTATGTGGGCAATCTCTTATTGATATTTACTGTATCAGAAATTTAAATTCTGAAAAATTTTAAATAGTTCCTAATTTGTTTAAAATAACAATAATGAAACCATCATTTGTTACTATCCTGTGGTAGGCAGAGTGATGGCTCCTAATAATGGCCCACGTCCTAATCCCTACAACCTGTGAATAAATCTCATGTGATTAAGGATTTTGAGATTGGTAGATTATCCTGGATTATCTAGATGGGCCCCATGCAATCACAAGGGTAGTTATAAGTGAAAGTAGGAGGCAGTGTCAGAGTGATGTAGCATGAGAAAAACATGTCTGGCTATTATGGACTTTAAAAATTGAAGGGACCATGAACCAAGGAATATGGGTGGCCTCTAGAAGCTGGAAATGGGAATGGATTCTCTCCTAGGGTCTCCAGAAAGCCTGCAGGTACCTTGCTTTTAGTGTAGTGAGACCCAGTTTGAACTTCTGACCTCCAGAATTATAAGATAATAAATCTGTGTTGTTTTAAGTCACTAAATGTATGGTAATTTGTTACAGCAGCTGCAGGGAATGAATATATACACATATTTTGAAATAAAAAAGAAATGTTTTCCAAAACAACAATAAAAATGAGTGAGAAAAATGGCATTTACATTTTGGGTTATCTCTTTAATGCCTGATATAACATAAGATAGGTGGATTTTTGTATCTGCTACATTCAGTCTGCTGTGATTAAGTCACATTGTCTCTGGAAAACTCTACACTCATGAAAGAATGTGAGCAAGAAAGGCAAATAATTTCTCAATATTATAATAAAAATGATCCCCCTAAAAGGGTCTTGGGGACCCACAGGGGTGCCTGGCACACACTTTGAGGATCCCTGGGGCAGGAAGTTAAGAATTTTGCACCACCCCCCAAAAGAACAGATAGGGAACACTTTTCCCATATGCCTTAAGTGAACTTGTCTGGCTCTAAGGTAGGTCATCATCAACATAGTGTAATGATTTTAACATTTCTTCCTTAATTCAAATAAAATTTCTAAGTTTATTTTGTGCCTGGTACTGTTTTATGTGCAGAGGCTATAAAGCGAACAACGTGGACCTTTGCTCCAATGGAGCTTGCATTTTAGTTGGAAAAAAATACTAAGCACATAAACAAGGTAACTTCAGATATGGCTAAAGGATATAAAGAAAACGAGTAAGGGGAGAAAGAGTGAGGGGTATTTTGGGTGGTAGGCAAAGAGCTACTTTAATTAGTCTGAAGAGGACAAGTTACAGCTGACAGGTAACTAATAAGGAACCACTAAAAAATGAGGGAGAATATTCCAGGTAGGGAGAACAGCAGGGGCAAAGAGCAAGGAGCTTGGCAAGGTAAAGGAACAGAAAGAAAACCAGTGTGACTTTAGTGTAGTCCATGAGGGGAATGAAAAATGGGGGGAAAAAAAGTTGAAAGGGTCAGGCTGGTGTAGATCAGTAAGGTTTTATAGGACACAAAAAGGACTTAAGGTTTTGTCTGAGTTGCCCTACAAACTCACTGGAGGAAATAAGAGACTATGGAACTCTCTTATATGCTTTGCTTCCGTAAATTCTTCCACCTTCTCCAAGGGCTGCTCTTCAGCCCAACACATTCCCCATCTATATAATGACTCTCTCCAGAAAGGCGCCGGACCCCAAATAGACCCATCTTGCCTCACATAAACTGTGTGTATGCTAACATCAAAAACAGACAGATCTGGAACCAATCAGGGGAATGTAAATTACAGGTTGCTTGATGTGGCGTAACTTCTGCCTGTTGGCCAGTGTAGGTGTGCAGCCAGAAATGTACTATGTGAATACAATTGTTTGGCAATTGCTGGCCTGTCACTTGTCCAAGTGGTAAGTGTGTGAATGGATTTGTATGGGTAATGACTCTGAAGTTAGCAACTAGTTTTTTTTATCTCTCTGTGATACAGGAAAACGCACTGGAACTTGGCTCATTTCTGGAGAATTCTTGTGATGATCCTCAGTGGCTCAGAATGTACATTTGGCCATCATTATCCCTTGTGTAATCAGTTTCTACAAACTATAGGATAATGTTACAGTTATGTTTACAGAATAAGAGAACACGCTCCACACCTGAATCAAACCACTTAAAGATGAGCCTTCTTAGATAACATGCATTTATATATGTGGCTAGTCATTAGATATCTACTCTATACTCTGAGTTGTACTATAGTGAGAGAAGTAATCTTCTGACTCCCACTAGAAACCTCCAGCTAAACCATGTGCCTAAAACTCTAAGGTATTTACTGTATAGTATTGTCGAAGCGTTCACCAGACAAACCTTTCCACGACAAGATGGTGTAGAGAATTCACAAAAGCAGAAGTAACTTGAAATCTGCTCTGAAAGGGCCCTAGAAACCGTCAGGAATTTGGACCCAATCAGTACACAGAACTGCAGGTGCGGTGAACCCACTGTTAAAAAGTTGGATCCACGTGAATAATAAGCTTAATCACATTTTCAAAACAGCTGTGGCTACTTGGGCTGCCTAGTCTCTCGTCAGTCACGGCTTCCGAAAATTTTTAATTAATGCGAAAATTTATATTAAACTTTAGACCAGACTGTGCAATCAAAGAAAATAAAACTACATTAATTCCAAGGCTGAGTATTTTCAAAGGAATTTGATTCTGACCTCTGAATGCAGTTGGCCAGTCTCTTCCTCTACTTCGGGGAAAAGAGAAAGGAAGGAGAGATGATTTTCTCTTTTTAGTAGTAACTGGTAACCAGACCTGTTGTTCTGCCAAGCAAGCGTTCGTCTTCTCCGAACCTGATTGCCAAGTGCTCAGAGGGTGGATGCTCGAAACCTGTGACTCCCTCCCCTGTCAGATAAGCAGAAAGTTTGTTCAGGCTATGATAAATCGGCACAACGCAGAGATGTTTTTGGCACAATGTGTACGTTAGGAAGATGACGGTGATTAAATTCACCCCCCTCCTCCTCATTCTTGCGGCCGGGAGTGTGTTTTGCCTGCATTGAAGAAATGTCCTTCAGCGGCAGGCGTGTGCGCGCTGAGCCTGCAGCCAGCGTTTTTGCATCTCCGGGGCAGGGCGACTCGGGCCGGCTGAGTGTCACCCACAGATGTGACCGGTCTTCCCCCCCCCCCCCCCCCCCGGGCACCCGCGGAGGCGGCAGCGCCGTTCCTCTCCCCCGGCGTCTCCAGCCCTCGGCCCAGACCAGGGGAAGGGGAAGGGGAAGGAAGCCCTCGCCGCAAGCCAGCGTCTGGCCCGGCACGAAACACGCCGCCACCAAAAACTTTTTTCTCCCCAGCCGCGCGGAACTTTTGGCCTTTTCGCCCACCACGTTCTCGTCTCGAGTTTCTGGCCCCTGGGGTTTCCTCCGCTTTCCTCGCCTTCCCCAGCGGCGCGCGGGGCAGCGCGGGGGGCACGGAAGGGGAGAGGAGGAGGGGGTGGCGGCGGATCGGGAGGAGGAACTGGTCATAGGGGACCCACACGGGCGAGTGCCCGAAAAGGAAAGCGACGCCGCAGTTTGCTGCAGTCGGAATAAAGTTCGCGCCCTTTCCTCGGCGCTTCACAGCCTCCCCTCCGGTCTCCCCCACTCGTTTTTGACAGCTAGGCGCTACCGGCCACTTCCACCTCCAAGCTCGCACCCCCCGGGGGGGCGCCAAAGTTGTTTTTCCATCCCCAGAGAGAGCAGGGGGAGAGAAAACAAGTAACAGGGCGCGGGAGAAACATACATCCTCCTTCACTAGCCCCCTAGAATCTGAGGACAACCAAACCAACCTACTTTTATTTTGCAAAAGGGAAGCAACATCGTAGCCGCGACAGTTTTGCAGAGAGAGAGGAGAAACTTGTACGGCTTGCAAATCCGCCCGAGGTCACCTCGCCCGCCGGTTCCCCCCGTACCCCGCCCCACAGCAGCCCCCTCCCGGGACAGTCCGTTCCTTTTTTTTTTTTTTGTGCCGAGGAACCGGGGGAACTCAGCAGGCTCTGACTTGGGGAGCGAAGGCGACCCTGCACGCGGGTGTAAATCAGTCAGTCACCTGAGCGCAGAGGGGCCGCGGCGAGGGCGCTCGCGGGCGGGCGGGGAGAGGCGGAGGCGGCGAGAGCGGCTGCCCGGAGGAAATCGGGAGGGGGAGGGAAAGAAAGGCCGAGACAGAAGGAGCGTGAGGCGGCGGAGGGGCTGGTCCAGGCGCGGCCGCTAAGAGGAGACCAAGAGGCGGGGGCTGCACTTGACAACCAGCATGCCGAGATGGTAAGAAGTTTCCACCCTCCTTTCCTTTTTATTCTAGACTTCGGAAGAAAGGAGCCCCGCGCCGGCGCGCCTCGGGGGCCGCCCGGGGGCTGTGTTTTCCTCCAGTTCAGCGGCGGGAGGTGGAGGGGGGCGCTGGGGAGGGCGGGCAGGAAAGGAGAGCCTCAGTCCACCCCGGTCCCGCTCCCGAATTCGCCCTTCAACTTGGCCCGAGTGGCGGAGGAGAGCTCCAGGTGGGAGGGCGGGTGTGCGCACGGGCTCGGGGGGCTCGGGAAGGTCGCCCCTCTCGCGGCCGGCAGGGCAAGGTGAGCGGTAAGCGGGCGGGCGGCTCCGGGGAGTTGGGACGGGCCGGGAGGCAGGCGGGGGCTGATGGAGCGCTGGAAGGAGCTCGGGGCGGAGAGGAACGCCGTTTGGACCCACGGCAACTTTTAAAACTTGCCCGCGAGTGCGGGGCCGGTGGCTGGGCGTGGGCGCCTGGGCGCGCTGGTGCGCCGCGCGGGGAGGACACCGCCGCCTGGTCCCCGGCACCTCTGATTTTCCCCTCTTCGCCCTCCCGTTGGGGAACCCTCCCTTTGTAAATGTAGGAAGTGCTCCTGGAGGTTTTCTGAAGAATGTGCAAAACGCAGGGCAGGAAAATCAACCCTAAAGAGAGAGAGAGATTTTGAGGTGGAGTTCGACAGGAGCCGATTTGTGTTACTTACACATTGACTGGAGGGTGGCATTTGGGGCCCGGGGAGAGGGCAGGATAAAAAAAGAAGAAGAAGAAGAAAAAAAACCCCCACCTAAACCTGGGTAAATTCTCTGTAAAGTGAGGCTGAGATTAAAAAAAAAAAAAAGTTCTAAGTGCAAGTGGCGGAGGAGATGGGAAGGCGTTGCGAAGCGAGATTCCAGCACAGCCCCTCTACCCGAAGCAGCTTCTCTGCAGCGAGGCAGCCTGGCAATTAGCTCGCCGGCTGCTGAGCGCTCTGTCCGCTTTCGGGGAAGTGATTTGTTAGAAATGGGGCTGGACCACTCCCTTCCTTTTAGTTTGCTCCCACCCTTTGCTGCTATTGTTACCCCCTCTTGGGGTTCTGATATACTGCGTTCCGCATGTAGATGGACTATGTAAGAAAAAGGGAGATAGTGGGTTGGCATTTTTTTTCTCTCTCTCTCTTCCCTTCCTCCTAATGTGACATCTCTTGTTTCAGTGATCAAAGTCACGACTGGAGTGTAGGGGATGCGACTGTCAAATGCAGGCACCAAAAAAAAAAAAAAAAAAAAAAAAGCGTGAGCCCAAGACTGAGGTTACAGTAACGCTGACAGAAATTAAAGTGGTTTTGAAAGCAGTGTGCGATTTACGGTGGTTCGCATTTACCCTAGAGTCAAGCTGTTGTAAAACTGATGTACAAAAGACATAAAATAATCCTGTGTACCCAGGATTAAAGTGGCAGAAGTGGCCTGTTTTATTAATTCTTATGTACTTCGTGGACAGTTGCAATGGTTGGAATCTGTATTTAAGTGGAGGAGTCAAAACAAAATATTAAATATATCTGTTTAGCACTAGAGGGTTTTACTTATAGCCGCATTTTACACAAGAACACTGTAAAAGCCGGTTGTAGGTATTTTTCTTCCCTTCCCCCCTCGCCTGTATACTATTTGTCTACACATCTATTCCCAAATACTAATCACTTTGAACAGTGGTTAAGCACATTTGTCACCCACTGCTTTGTATTCTGCAGTTTTAGATGTTACTGTGCACGCACATACATTATTTAAGTGGTGGAATTTATTCCTGTGTAGTGTGTCTGATTTGAGGACGTATTCAAGAGTAGTGAGACCCTGTGCAAGTTAATAGAACTTGCTTGATTGACCCTTTGGAGTCACCCAAAAAATCCCTTGTGAACTTTCGTAGGGTATCTGTGTTTTGTGTTATATTTATAGCTGCTTTATTTAAACTCTTCAGCCTTAAAGAAGTTCTTAGTTGGAGCTGCTCTTTCTGTTCCTGGAGAGTAGTAAAATCCAGATTGCTAATCTCTTTACCAACGTACAGGAGTGTCTTCACCTGAGGGAAGTAATACTGAGCCTGAACGTGAACTCGGTTTGAGTATCGTGTGAGAAAAGTCTCAAACTGGTCCTTGAGAATATTAAGTTCGCTGTTGTTTGCATGTAAGGCTTTGGAAAAGAACCAACCTCGCGTGATTTTAAAAAATAAATAGGAAGAAAATATTAATAGCAGTCGTACCTTCCCAATCAATACCTGACGTTTTTCTTTCCTCTGAAATGTAAGATATCTGTCAGGCAGGGATATGTGATTACGAAAAGCAGCAGACAAAAGCGGAGCTGACTATTGCTATATTAAAATGTAAGTGTTAACAGTTTGAATTTTCAAGTGAGAGTTTTTGAGTTCAGTGCTTTACATAACATTTTGTCCTAATCTTGCTTGCTGTCAGGGATGTTTCATGGTTGTGCAATTGCTGCAGTCAAGAATGCCAATTTGCATTCCAGGAGTGTCATTTGATTACTTTTATCTGCACAGCTCCAAGACCGGCCCAGACCTCTCGTTTCATCTTGCCATGTCACGAGTCAATGCTGTGTCGTCTTTTCAAAAATCTGCCTGATTTAGACAAGAAAGAAAAGTACTTTCATGTTGCAGCCGCAGTCCCCTGCTAACTTGTCAGCAGCAGGATATGATTCACTTGAGCCCAGAAGAATGGAACAGAGAGGCGGGTTAGGCAGTTCAATAAAGCCCACGGACAGGTAGTGTGTGACATCCCCAGAGAGCCACAGTTAATGAAGAACAGGTCTGCTTAGTTCTCCACACGCTGACCTGGTGCTGTCCCCACAGTTTTCTCATTTGATCTTTCCCAGCAAATTGATCTTTTCTTGTATTTTTTTGCCTTCCAAGTTAGTCCTTGTGGGACCGAAATTAGCAGAGCAACTTAAGTTGGATAATACAGCTGTTCAGAAAAGAAGAAATTGGACACTGGCTCAAAAAGGGGCGGGGGGGTGGGGGGAGCTTTCCTTTTTGTTGTTGTTCCTGGGAATATTTCTTATATTAAGGGAGCCCCCAATAGGTGATGACTTGAGGGTAGTGGTTCCCTTTATTTTTAATTTTAGAGTTACGATTCCACACAATTTTAAATGTTCCTTGAGTATTTGAAAGGTGGTCCTAATGAGTAGTAGGAGTTCGATTTAGCATTTTTTCATTTTCACTTGTTTGAAATGGTTTGCCAGTTGACTGTGGGTGTTTTATGGCTATTGTAAGGTAGACTAAATATCAATGGCATACTTGGACTGTATTATTTATAGTCTTCTGAATAATGACAATCCCAAAATACCAGGGCTGAATAGCAGAAAATATTAAACAGTAAAAGTTATTAACAGTGTTGTGTATAAATATCATGGTACATGGACATGTTTTCTACAAATTACCATCAGCCTCTTTTATATAAAAGCCACAGATACACTGTTAATGTTTTTAAAAAATTTCAAGATCCTGAATTTCTATGTAGGTTTTTAGAACTGAGACCAGATTACAAGTAACAACTTCTGTAGATAGATGCTCATGCATGTCCTTATTTTTTGATTAAATTTAGTTTTAGCAAGTGGGTAAATCTAAGTTGGGAGTGTATATGTAGTTTAAACAGGTTAAAGTTTCACTATAGAATTTTGTATCTAAAGCTTAGGTTGGAAGCAGTTAATAGATTCTTAACTCATTGCGGACTTGAGGAGCAGTGCTTTCTGAATTCCTCTGCAGCTGGTCTCATTTACCATCTACATCCTTACAAGAAACAGTTGAAAAACATTTCTGTGGAAGGGAGGCAGCCTCCTCAAATCTTTCCTGTTGGATGGGAATTACATAGGATCATTGGATCATTGGTTAGTAAACTCCTCTCTGAAGAGCTAGAGGGAGCCTCACGATTTTATTAGATATACTTAAGGGTTTTTTTTTTTTTTTTTTAAAGTCACTCTAGCAATCAGAATGTTGCAGAAAAAGAGGAGATAATGAGTACTGGCTTAGTGTTTAGGCTTGGAGGTGCTATTGTAGTTTTTTTTTTTTTAGCTGTGATAGAAGCAGCAGAACTTTCTCCAAGAATAGTCAAATAGTCAGCTAAGATTTCTAGGGTTCTACCTTTCAGATGATCTGAGGATCAAGCAAAATGCACCCCGATACATTTAAAGTCTGTTTTGGTTTGCTAAGTACTGTTTGTAGCTTTGTCAGCTGATGGAGGTCTGTTAAAGAGGCCAACCTTCAAAGTTCTGTTAAAAGGAACTTCCTACCAAATCACTGAGGAGGGGGTACCTTCTTTCTGTTCACTCAGGACAACCTCCTTTCTTTTTGAAGTAGTTATATGCATAACTGCCGTACTTTGGAGAGAAAACTCCTTAAATACTTCATGATATAAGCATAAATAGTAAACCATTTATAAAGCCAGTGTATTAGGGATCAATAAATTAGTTAAATTTAAAGAAATAGAACTTAAGTGGTATTAAATTCAATATTTGTTTAATTTCACATTTGTTTATCACTAAAATTTGTGATGTTTACTTTAAATGGTCATTGATCATAATTGCGCTTTAAAATTTATATGCTAGTTTTTAATAGCATTACTTTGGACAAACTTATTTACTATTTAAGTAAATAATATAATCGGTGAGATAAACTACCCAGATTGGTCTTTTTTTAATCTTCTGCACAGTAGCTCTCATTATGTTGCTAGCCAATAAAAGTCTTTATTTGTTGCTTATTAGAACCCTCAGTACAAGTAAGAGTTCAGCTATAATTTAATTTGGCTGTTCAAAGAGGCTCCCTTGTTTTAAAGCATGTTCTCAGTACGATTTTACCATTTATTGTGAAACTGTATTCTAACTTGTGCTTATGCATAGGAGCAGTTTTACAGATATATCATTTTTTAATGTTTGGCCATAGCAGAGTCATACATTTTTATCCTTTAAAAAAATCTGTATCTAACAATGTCAGTTTTTTTTTCCTTTTGCTTTATTTTTCCCTTGACATTCTGGAGCACTTTTTTCTTGGTGATTTGAATAGCCTTGTTATGATAATTTAAAATCAGTTCCCCAAGGAATATAACCTTCCCTTAAGGTATAGTGAGTGGGGCACTGAAAAAATTTTAATTCCATAATTAAAAATTCTAGTCGAGGACGTTTCACTATTGCAGTCACTTGAAATTACAAAAAAGTTTGCCTTGTACTTTACACATTGCTAGGGTGATAAATTCAGTTTCCTTACGGGAAGCTGCTGGGAAGTTTTGCAGTGAGTGGAAGATGGTTTGAGAGTTTTGGTGGTAGTATTCGTAACAAATCACTGAAGACTAGACCTTGACTATAGAATTCTAAGATGAGCATTCAGGAATTCTTCCTCAAGGAAGGCAGAATGTGGAGCTGCTAAATGAGTCACTGCATGTATATCTTACCAGTGGGAATCGCATCAAGCCACCCCTCTAGATACAGTATTTAATAGTTGTCAAAATGTACAGTATTGTCTTGGAACTTGTGGTTCACGAGTTCATAGTCTCTGCTTTTTTGTGTTCAGTACAAAGATGTAAGAACCCACACAAAACATTTTTCTCTTATTATGACCTTACATTTGCCAAAGTGCCCCATGCTGAAATTCCTTTTCAGTGTCTTTTTTTTTTTTAGTTCAAAGCCAGACGTGTACCCAGACACAAAAGCCTCTGTGTATAGCAAGCTGTTTTAAATATTGTGACTCGACGATGTGCTGTCCTTTCTCTGCTTGAGCCAAGGATCTCTGCTCAGTGTCTGGATTACCAAGCTCCTTCTTTATTGTACCTCTTGTCAACCATTCCTATTCATTTAACCTTTCATTAGTGTCTGTGCAGCTTCACTGTCTGGAAAGGCAAGGAAAAACCGAAAGGCCCCACTGTCACAGTTATTAGATTTCTCGGTTACATCCCAGCAACCATAGAGAAGTGAGAGTCGACACTATTGTCGTGCATGCTGCTGTCCTGGGGTGCAGCCCTTCTGTGCACGTCAAGGACATGTGCCACATGTTGATATGCATCCCAGGGAATAAATGCACAACACGGGGGATAGGCCGATGCTGGCAGTAATGAGCTCTGTAGGAGTTATTGCAGAGACCAACAGTTTGTGAAGGAATTTTGCTTAACAGGCCAAGGAGATAGACAGAGTTGAGGGCTGCCAAGATTTGCCTGTGCGGAGCTTAAGTCAGTCGCATTGTTTTCAGCTAAACTTCATTTGAGGGGAGAATTGAATAAGTTGGACAGCAAGGAAGAGTCTTATTTTCATTTTTTAATCTTTCAGAGGACCCAAGTGATGTTTCTGGTGACTATTCAGTGTACTATAACTATTTTGTATACTGACTGAATCATCTATGTAAATGGATCTATTAGCAGTTTGTTAATTCTTCCATATCTAGAAAAGAATTTGAGATATTTCATAGATGTCATATATGTATTTTAAAATCCATGTAAAATAACGTAGCCTATTTATTTTCCTATGTTACTATTTTTCCCTTTTGATTTCCCTCTAGCATCTTTTGTATTATCCCTTGATTCCTTAAAAATGCATTTGCCTTGTTGCCTCAGTGTAAAGGAGGAAAAAGATGATCATTGGATTATTTGCAAATCATAATAAAGACCAATATTTGCAGACTTTGGATTGGAAAATATTTCTCAACATCTTAAGATTCATCCGATTACTCTTTAAGAATTCTCAACACATTTGAATAGAAAATGGTAAATTATAATACCTGCATCTAACTTTACCCTCAAGTTCATTTATTTTTTTAAATTAGGAAAATCTTTGTTGCTAGGGGCGACTAGAATATTTTTGTCTTTCTAATTTAAATAATTTTTGTCAGTTTACCAAACTCTTTTGGGGCTCCCCAGTAGCTTTGCAAATATATGAATGATTTATTACTGAATCCTTATAAAGTGATTTTTAAGTTTTACTTGACCTTACCTTTTTTAGCCGAGGCTAATTTTTTCACAGTTGTATTTGAAACTTTCTCTGCTAAGCTTTTCATGGCGTCATGTGGGCCAAGTTATCTTTGTTTCAGGGAGGAGAGATGAGCTATTTCCACATTCCTTTCTTCAGGTGGGATGATCCTTTGCAGGGAAATACATATTCATTCAGTAATTGACAACTAAGTGCCCAGCCAGCCCAGGGCCATGTCCCAGTCTCTTGACCATTGGGTGGAAGTTCTGTGCAGATAGTCAGATGAATGTACTTTGATCATCTCAGGTGACCTGGTGGCCTTCCCACGGACAAGGCAGGGGTGTGTTAACATTGCCCCTTCTAATATTCCCATTCCCATTCATTATGGTTTGTGTTGGGAGAAGTAGAAGAGGAAGGAGGGACATTTGAGGCTGTAATTTTACCTTCCCCCCAAAAAGCCATGTGGTAGTTAAAGAAAAGGAATGCATGTCAGGAGCTACTCTCTGAAGGAATCCTGCACCTATTCTTCATGCAGTCAGTATCTCAGCTGGCTGACCACGCCTTGGAAAGCAGTTGCACCACTGTCCACTCCAGAATGAGAACAGCCCGGTGACTGGGTTTAGAGGCAGGTCCCATTCTAGTCTACCTAGGTCTGAGAGCCTCCATTTCATCCCTGGTAAAACAAGTGAGTTTTGTAATTTCTATATTTCTTTCCAGTGGGAGCACTTTATATTTTATGTGATAGGACTATATAATCAGAGCTGTTTACCATTTTAATAGCTATATTGAGATATAATTCACATACTGTACAATTCATACGCTTAAAAAGTACAATTAATAACATTCCATTGTATGGCTATAGCACATTTTATTTATTCATTCATCCAACGATTGACATTTGAGTAGTGTTCACTTTTTTGTTATTATGAGTAATGCTGCCGTGAACATTTGTATGCATGTGTTCTTTTTCATTTTTGTTAGGGATATACCTAGGGGTGGAATCGCTGAGTCATGTGGCAAGTCTATCTTTCACCTTTTTTTTTTTTTAAATAAATTTATTTGTTTTTGGCTGCATTGGGTCTTTGTTGTGGTGCGCGGGCTTCTTATTGCGGTGGCTTCTCTTGTTTTGGAGCACAGGCTCTAGGCGCACGAGCTTCAGTAGTTGCAGCATGTGGGCTCAGTAGTTGTGGCGGATGGGCTTAGTTGCTCTGTGGCATGTGGGATCTTCCCGGACTGGGGCTCGAACCCGTGTCCCCTGCATTGGCAGGCGGATTCTTAACCACTGCACCACCAGGGAAGTCCCTACCTTTCACCTTTTGAGGAACTGCCAAATCGTTTTCCAAAGCAGCTGCACATTTTACATTCCCACTAACAGTGTATAGGTTTCCTAATCTCTTCACATCCTCTCTGAACTTGTTTCTATCTGTCTTTTAATTTTAACAATCCTAGTGGGTGTAAAGTGATTTTGATTTGAATTTCCCTGATGATTAGTGATGTTGAGCATCATTTCATATGGTAATTGGCCATTTGTATATCTTCTCTGTTTAGCAGAAATGTCTGTTAAATCCTTTACCCTTTTTTCATTTAGGTTGTCTTTTTATTGTTGAGTTGTAAGCTCTTTATGTATTCTGGACACAAGTCTTTATTAGATACAAGATTTGTAAATATTTTCTCCCATTCTGTGGGTTGTCTTATTTTTTTGATGGTGTCCTTTGAAGCACAGAAGCTTTAAATTTTGACAAAATCCAATTTATTTTTTCTTTTGTCGTTTGTACTTTTGGTGTGCTAAGCAATCATTGTCTAACCCAAGCTCATGAAAATTTACTCTAAGAGCCTTTTAGTTTGAACTCTTACGTTTAAGCTCTTGATTCATTTGGGCTAACTTTTGTGTATGATATGAAGTAGGGGTCCAGCTTCATTCTTTTGAATGAGGATACCAAGTTGTTCCCAGCATCATCGGTTAACGATTCTTTCCCCCTTTGAATTATCATAGTACCTTTTGGGAAAATCATTTGACCGTAGATGTAAGGGTTTTTTTCCCCTGAACTCTCCACTTGGTTCCATTGATCTATATGTCTATCCCTGTGCAAGTACCACACTGCCTTGATTACTGTAGCTTTGCATTGTTTGCAACTGAGAAGTGTGTGTCTTCCAACTTTGTTCCTCTTTTTCAAGATTATTTTAGCTGTTCTTGGTTCTTTTGCAGTTTATTTTTATTGTGATAAAAATATCACATAAAATTTAATAACTTAATCATTTTAAATATACAGTATAGTAGTGTTAGCTGCATCTTGCTGTGCAACAGATTGTTAGAACTTTTTCATCTTGCAAAATGGAAACTTACATCTATGCCTATTGAACAACTCCCCTTTTCCCCTCCCCATAGATGCTGGCAACAACCATTCCACTTTCTAAGAATTTGACTACTTTAAATACTTCATATAAATGGAATCATGTGGTATATATCGTTCTGTGACTGGCTTATTTCACTTAGCATAATGTCCTTGAGGTTAATCCACATTGTAGCACATGACAGGATTTCCTTTTTTTTTTTTTTTTTTGCGGTAGGCGGGCCTCTCACTGTTGTGGCCTCTCCTGTTGCGGAGCACAAGCTCCGGACGCGCAGGCTCAGCGGTCATGGCTCACAGGCCCAGCTGCTCCGCAGCATGTGGGATCTTCCCGGACCGGGGCACGAACCCCAGTCCCCTGCATTGGTAGGCAGACTCTCAACCACTGCGCCACCAGGGAAGCCCTATATATTCTTAATATTAACTCCTTATCAGAAATATGGTTTGCAAATATTTTCTACCATTCAGTAGGTTGCTTTTTCACTCTGTTGATTGCTTTCTTTGCTGTACAGAAGTTTTTAAGTTTGATGTAGTCTTATCTGTCTATTCTTTCTTCTGTTGCCCTTAGCAGTTTACTTTTAAAACTCAGAATAATCTGATCCTCAGAAGCGTAAAGGCTACGTTAGGAAAATACATCTATTGTTTGGGTAAAAAACTCTTGGTGATACTCCAGGGGACAAGAAATACGTCATTTAGTAGCCAAAAGATGATGGCTCTTAGCTCCCTGTGAAACACCCTGGGTTTGCTTTGATGTTTCTTAATTATCATTGAGTTTAAAAGCATTCTAGGTGTTCTATATAAGAGATACACTTCATACCCTGGAGGGTAGAATTAAGTACCTAGAAATAATTGTTTTTAGTTTTATAAATAACTCAAAAGGAAAGGAAAAAAACATTATGGAGAAAATTTGTCTTCCTAGATATTCCATTGTAACTAAAAAACACCACCAGTGATTAAAGCTAAAAATTACTGTATGATCTCAAACCCAAACTAACTGGTCCAGTTACGTTTTAAATAAATACCACGTTCAAATCTGGCATGGCACATTTGGAGACATGAGCTTATTTTAAAGTTTACCTGACAAATTTTGTAATTAATATACCTCATCGCTGAGTTAGAGAAGCTTGAGAGCAAATGAAAGATAACGTAATTTGGGGGCAGCTATATTGTATCATTGGTGAATTAAAAAAAAAGTTTGTTCCCTTTTAAAGTTCTAATTTTTCTTTATTCATGTTAAGAAACAACTATATTTATCTCCATCTAAAGTAATTGCTTTCCTAGTATTCTGATGAGCCGTTCTTGCTTAACTACATTGTCTGGTTTTGGCCTTTTGCCAGTTAGTTTGGACAAACGTTTCATTATTCATTCAGTATCAACTATTAATTAGATGGCTAACTGATCAAATATATATGTGGAGAGTATGTATTTTCACCCCTCATCAATGTTTACCTAAGTTACATAAATAGTAATTAGCCAATTTTAAATTGTATCTTATGACATATAATTACTTTTCTCCTGGTGAAAATTCTATAGAGGATTTACAATCATTTATAAAAACTGTATGGTAGAAAATCTTATATTTACCATACACTTTTGATTTTTGGTTATAATAAATTTCATTATACCAAATGACACAGTTTTTATTAATATTGAGCAATAAATCAATGCTACTTTTCTGTTTCACATGTTTTGACGTGCTCATATGTATCTTTGTTTTGTTTTGTTTTGTTTTGCGGTACGCGGGCCTCTCACTGCTGTGGCCTCTCCCGTTGCGGAGCACAGGCTCCGGGCGCGCAGGCTCAGTGGCCATGGCTCACAGGCCCAGCCGCTCCATGGCATGTGGGATCTTCCCGGACCAGGGCACGAACCCGTGTCCCCTGCATCGGCAGGAGGACTGTCAACCACGGCGCCACCAGGGAAGCCCGCTCATATGTATCTTGTTGTATATATATGGAATGACAGAATCATGTGTACTATTATGGTATCTTTCATGGTTTAAGGACATAAAGTATGTAATTACCTGGAAAAATACAGCCATACAAAGAAAGTCCATTCATTTCTCTGTCCTATGGTATTTAATCTCCCTGTAATACACATTTTATTCTAGTGGATTAGGGAAGTTTTTTTGTGTTAACACGTCTGTACGCTAACAGGTAAGCTTCTGGAAGTACAATATGATAGTTCAGTTTTCCTCTCGTTCAAAATGGTGATAGGAAACAAAGCATATTTGTTCATATTGGTTTTTGATAGACTAAAACATTAATTTCACTTCAGAGTACATTAAGTCTGAATAATATGAAAAAGTAGATAAATATTTTTTAAACTCAAATTCTGCCACGTGTTAAGCCATATGTTTTACCCTGTAAGTGTCCTTTGCAAAAAATATTTTCACATAAAGGATTTATGTGTGTTCATTGGTCTTTGCAGCTTTGCTTATGTCCATAAACAGCAACCAGTCACTGACATGACATTTCTGTGTACAGGGGACAGTGATAATTAGATCTAATGAAATGTGTGTGTGTGTGTGTATGTAGGTAGAAGCATCAGTGACAAACTGATAGTCTGCAACTTCCTTATGGGAGAGGGAGAAAGCAGAATAATATAGTTCACTGAGATGTTGTTTTTGGGTGTGTGAGGGGGAAGGGTTTGACACATGTGCATTTTCATACTGCAGTAATACCTGGTACAATATTTTTTGTAGTTTTAGGTATATGTATGGATGGCGTGGATGAATATTGAGTGTGTCATTGAATATTTCATTAATATTGTCAAATTGTTTTTCTGAAATGCAGATATGCCAAAGTAATCTGTTAACAGCCAGCAGGTAACTGTTTGTTACTATATGTAGAATAACTTGTAGATTTGCGTGAAACATTAGACAATAGTATACTGATTTGGTAAAAGATGCTTTTGAAAATGATCAGGTTTTTATGTTCAAATGGTACATTTCACATAGGCATGGGAGTTGTGGCTGTCATCATTTTCCACAGCATAACACAACTTTTAAGTATTTTGGATTGTAATTAAACAGGCGATTGCATTTCTGTGATACACATGACACTCTGTTCGGCACTGTATGTCTAACAGATGAGGTAGAAGTTCTAACCCTAATATGAAGGAGCACAAAGTCCATTGGCAGGAGGGTATTCATTTTCTTGAAAGAGTAACCATGGTCCAGGGGACTCCACTGGTCTTTGTATGTTTAGAAATCTAATTTTGTCAATACACGCTTAAAAGAGATCAGTCCTTAATGGACTCATTCAGCTGTTCACTGACTGAGGGGTGGAGATTACATACCCACATGTACATGCCTGCACACATGCCATGTGAACATGTATACACCTACATACCTTATTAGGTGAAATACTTCCGTACGCCTATCGGCATGCTTAGCACATTCTCTCCTTTGCAGGCAAATTTAAGTGGGAGTCAAATCATAATCCAAATATTGCTCATTGCTTTATGAACTTGGAATTTGATCAGAGAATATTAGGGATGGAGGTGGAGGGTGTAAGGGCCTCCTCCCTCTGTAGAGAAAACCTTTCCAGTGGCCTCTGTTTACAGTGCACCCTTCAGACTCCTCACTCCTGACTGTGCTTGGAAGAGCATTGACAAAATTGACCCCTGTTGCTTTTTTCTTCTTCCCATTCACCTTCTGACTGATAAATTCTTTTTTTCTCTGGATATGTTAATATTCTCAAGCAGATATTAGGCAACTGTCCTGGGAGCTACTTGTTAAGGTGACTTTGCATCTGTTTGGTTTTTTATGGATCTAATGCAGATGGCAGTCCCATTTCATTCATTTTAAATTTCTTGGGAGATAATTCATGCTACTACCTTACATGTAATGTGTTTTGTATATGGGTTAGGTGAGAATGGTGGGAAGCCACAGAATAAGGCTGCAGTTTCCCGGAGGAAAAAAAGATGTATGTTGTTGTTTTTTAAAATAATAAAGCTTAAGACCAGTTAAATACCTTTTAGAGAAAGTTTCTATTGTTTAATAATACCTTGTAGAGAAATATCATGATTTGCGATTGTCCTTATATATAGGAGGAATACACTGCAGTTGGGAAGTCAGTAAGGGGGTGTGTGTGCATGTGTGTGTGTGTTTAATCTCTGCATCTATTTTCTGTGTGATACAAAGGTTCCTTGATTACTTTGGGATTCTCTTTTCCATTATACAGTTAGAGCCACGATTAGATTTTAAAGATTCTCAGTGTTTCACATTGTGTGATGTTCAACATCTCTTTACTATTTCGTGGGTGCCAAAAAGGACCAAAAAGTTAAATCTGTACCTTTGACTTCACATTGGTTGATTCCAGTAACTTCCCAATTTGTTTTTTTTTTTTTTTTTTACTTTAGTCTTTTGTTCCCTTTAGAACACTTTAATATCAATTAGATTTTGACTACAGAGAAGCATTTGTTAGGGGAAGAGAAGGTAGGAGGATAAGGCACTGAACATCCACTGAGCCTGAAGGATAGATGTTGGTGGACAGGGGAGCCTCCTGTTGGCTGTGGTTGCCTTAGATCTAGTCCAGCTTTCATCCTTTTGTCCCTATTTCAGTCTGCGGTCTGTAAGTTTCAGAGCAGTTGTGGTACGGTTGCGTAGTGTGAGAATTTTATTATTTAAACCTATAGGGTTTAATGTATTACAAATTTTAAATTTGAAAAGGTGTCAGCACCAAAAATTAAGTGAGGGTGGTGATGGAGAGAATGGAAAAATTGCACAGGAAATGTTGAACACTGATAAAAATATAGTTAGAAAAATACATTGATAAACAAAGGGCCAGTTAAAATGAGTGCCATGAGACTTAACGTTTATGTGACTCCCCAACCTCCTTGCTCACCACGTTTTTCCTCAGGATCTTTCAGGGTCTCCTCCTCTTGTGCCCCTCATCTACTGGGCAAGTCCTGTTAGATCTGTCTCCTGACTTCCACCCATTCACCATCACCCTGGTCAGAGCCCTACCACCCTTTACCTGGAATACCGCAGTAGCTTCCATTTGGCCCAGTGCTTCCATTCTTGCCTCTGTCCTGCCCACTACACCCAGAGGATTCTTTACGGAGAAATCACTTCCCTATCACAAAACCTTCCAGTGTCTTCTTTCATCTTAACCACACCTGCAGTGAAATCTGAACTCCTGCCATGACTGAAAAGGATACGTAAGATGTAATCCTTGCCCAGTGCTCCAAAATCATTTCCTATCACTGGTCACTCAGCTCCCATAATCCTGACCTTCTTGCTGTTCACTGAATATGCCAAATTCCTACCTTCCTTAGGCCTTTGTACGCAGTTTTCCTCTGCCTGGAATGCTCTTCTTCCAGATTTTTGCATGGCTTGCTCCCTTATTTCATTCATGTCTCCTTGAAAATGTTATCCCTTTCAAGAGAACTTACTGACAGCTTTCGTCCCCCAGCTGTCTCTCCACCCTGTATGTTTCTCTGACCTCTATCCCTGCTTCTTTTCTTCATAGCATTTATCACCACTAGAAAAGATACTGAATTTGTTTACTTATATGTAGTTTATTATTTGTCGTCCACCTTCCTGCCAGGATGCCAAACTCCATAAGAACAGGGACTTTTGCATGTCTTGTTAATTTCTGAATTTCCACTGCCTGTAGCAGTGCCTGGTCTAGGAAACGCTCAGCAGCTGTTTATTGAGTGAATGAATATACCTGCATATGATTTTCCTTGTAATCATTAACAGATTTTTTTATCAGTTTTTATCAGATCTTAGTTATTACTTCGAGGGTTATTTATGGTATTTGCTGTTGCAATTATCAGAACTGCTTATTGGAGCAGTGGTTTCCAGAGTAGATGTAAACACCCCAAGAGGTATAAGCAAAAGTCATCCTATAAGATCTGGGGAGAATGAAATTCGATTTATCTCATTCTCCTATTTTTATATTTGTGTTTTGTAGTATGCATGGTATCTTATAGTACATGTATAAGAGATACCTTGTGCGATCAAATTTGACACTATGGATTGAGCCTGATCTGGACCAGGATGGTTAACTTTGTTTGAAGCAAAATATATCTCCGTAATCAGGCTTTTCACAGATGTTGTGCGTTTGAGTAATAAGGTGGTGATACCACTCGTGAGAATGTGTAAAGTCTTTCCCATTATTCAGAAAATTGTACAGATCTAATATTGGGTTGGGAGTGAGATATTATATGTAATTCAGCACACGTGTGTACTGATAGATATTCCTTAATATTCAACTTCTGGTAGAATTTTCAGGTATCTTGAGTTAAATTGCTCCTGTAATGGGGCCCTTTGTACCTGCACTAACCCATATGAGGAGGTATGTTGAGCCATTTTAAGTGATGATTCGAGTTTGCTTGCTACCTGATTGGTCTGTTTGGGGTGGTCTGTGTTTTTGGTTGATTTTTGAATAATTCTTTTATGTCATTTTTAGTAATTTAGGCCTTTTAATGAAGCTTAACTGGTTACTTTGGTGACTTCAGTTTTTTTTTTTAAACAGCTTTATTGAGATATAATTCACATACCATGCAATTCACCATTTTAAGTTTTACAGTTCCATTTTATAATTACAATATATGCAATTTTGAAGACACTGGGAAAATAAATAAATGATAAATTTAGAATTCGGAAGGACACCTAGTTAGGTATTCATTTTAGTACCTTCTCAAGTTAAAGGAAGTTTTATAACATTTGAAGAACTTGTTAATAAAAATTTGATAAGATTCATAAACTTGAGTGAAACATTAAAGTAATTAATATACTAATAAATGTGCTAAGGAAACTTGAAAACCAAAAATAAGTAGATACAAGTAAGTATTATTCTGTATAACATAGTCAGCCTAGAAGGTCATACACTGATGTTAGCTTAAAATGTTTTGGAGTTCATCATTTGGCATTGGGTTTGGACAGCCTGTATCTAATTCTTCTAATTACCTTCAGTGCCAGCAAATTTTCTGTGACAAAAGTTTTGGTTTTCTGAATTGTCTAGAAGTTAAGCCTGATGAACATGGTGGGTGATAAAGCCAAATAATTCTATTTTTGGTAGGAAGAAAATTGGCACAGTTGATTTTTCTCATATAACTTATGAATTGGCTCTGGAAATAGTCACAAAGGAAGAATTCCAGAAACGTTTTGAACAATAGTAGTGTTGTTGGAATGAGCACAGTGTCCTAAGGTGACAACTGAGACATATTGACTATTTTTCCCCACCAATAATGGAACTTCCTATTAATATCCATAGAAACTCATTTGGTTCTAGGAGAACCGGTGGGAGATTTTTTTGCATATATAGATTCATACATGCATGCTTACAAACATTTTTCTAACCATCAAATTGTGTTAATATTTTGTGGTCTTATGCAACTGGGCTGCACGTGGCAAGTACCCGATAGATTGTACTTCAGTGTAGATCTTGTGAAATCTGAGTAAAAGTATTATAGGTTGTGGCCTGAGGAGGCCTCTGAAGGCAGAGACGATCAAGGAAATTTTTACCTAAGATGTGAGACTGCGTAAGTGCTCCATGATATTAAATGGTTTTGTGTAGCGCTCTTTGGCTAGAAATTAGAACGATTGTCACATAGCTTATATTGTATATTTTGTCTTAGTTTCAGTAAATCTGTGTATGTGGGGTATAAATAAATACTCAGGACATGAGAAATGAGAAAGCAAGTGTAGTACAAATTTGTGCACACAAACTGTTTCTGAGGCAGTCTTGTCTATACTGACAGATGACGGAAGTCAAAGGAAAGAGTAGTTGCTAAAGGGGAGTATGATTTTATTTTGTTTTTTATGCTTTAAGATTTGTTTTTGAATTCCTGTAAGTTGTAGTTTCAGGTGACACTTACCAATCAGTTTATGATTACTTTCTGGTTCTCAGTTGAGAAATGCACTAGTTATACCTTCTCGGAAAATACTGTGTTGTAAACTTTCTTCCAATTCATCTTCCAACCTCTTCTCCACAGCACAAAATGCTAATTTTGCGTGGAATCTGTAGATCTTGGCATAATTTTATTGTTAAAAATATTAAAATCAGTTTTGAAAAATAAGTTTATTTTGCAAAATCACACCCACACCCTATTTTGAAGTTTGTAGAAGGTTTTTAAGAATGAGAATTCAAGAAATAAAAAGGAATGAAATAAGTTTGACTCCAGAAAAGCTAACTTTAGATATTTCTGGATTCCCCCAGAGTTCTCTGAAACTTTGGAACTTTCTGATTTGAAAGAAAGTTAAGACCAACTGGTATTAGAAGTAAACAGCTGTAAACTGTTGGGTGTTTTCTTTTAGCCAAACCCAAAGTGAACTTATACATACGTAGTTTACTAAAGCTTTTTACATAGTTCTGTGAAGGTAGAGAGGGCACTTAGCAGGCTCTGTTATAAGGTGGAAAGCTCTGCTCGACCAAAACACGAGTGCATCATTAATACTGTCTTTGTAGGAAACACATGTGCTGTCTTCATGGACCATTTGGCCCATGAGATGGGATTTGTCATAGTTCATTGTCATGTATGATGACTCCTGTGGGAGTGTAAGGTCTAGCTGAAAGGGTTCTCCATGTTTTATCTTGTTCCAGGTGGCTTATTATACTCGAGAATGCACTTAATTAAAAGCTCTGTGTTTTCCGACACCCATTCACAATACCTACACCTGACTTTGTCCATGGAATTTCATATGCAGATTGAGGGCAGTCATGACCCGGAAGATGGAAGCTGTCAGACTTGAAATCTACTTCCATTTTTTGGTGTCATCTCTTTACCATGAGATATTGGACCTTTCTAGGTTTTTTTGGATTGGTATTCTCAGGAAAAGAAATTTATATTTGATAAGAAACTAAATAAAAGAACCATTTATTACTATTGGATATTTCTCAGAATACCATGAGATTGAGTTTTGTTGTGTTTTTATAAACTACTGCATCATAAATTTCTTTTTAATAAAATCTTTGACTGAATCCAGGCCTAAACCAAGACCCTTTCTTAGAAAAGGGAAGTTTTGGAATATTTCATGTTATAATTCTTTGAGATCAAGCACAGTAGGATCTTATAGAATTTCAGTTTTTTATGTATGTATGTAATCTGTTTCTTTCTTAAATTTGCCCCTCATTTGAGTGCAGTCATACTTTATTATAATCAACTGTTGATACAGCTCTCACATGCTGCTCTGTAGATTCTTAGGTATATAATTATGAAATTTTTGTCTTTCTATCTTTATCAAGGAATAAATGATCCTAAGTGGATCATTATTTAGTAATGTACTTATTTAGTAGTTTCATGTTTTAATTTTTAAAGCTCTGCTGAAAGATTCTGGTTTGTGGCTGTCTCGGCAGTATATCTTGGACAGACTTTTAATGGTCAAAGTTAAATTGTACTGCCTTGTGTATTCCATTTTTAGAAATTAGTGTTTCATCCCTGATTGAGAAATCCAAGACTAGGACCGTCAAACTTTTCTAAATGTGTTTAGCCAACATGCAGCCTTCTTTGAAAGGTGATTCTTTTTCACCAAATGAATTTTATAAAGTCAGCTTCCTTAATTTGTAATGTAGGCGCAATGAAAGCCGCAGGGTGTTTTTTTTTTCCCTGAGAAATCTTTAAAGAGATGTTTAAACAAATCAAAATATGCTTATAACTTTAAAGAAATAATTTGGTGTGGCAAGTTTTAAATAAAAAAAAAAAAGACATATACATACATGCACACACACACACTGCATAACCTCTCTTTGAGTCTTTGGTTTAAGTCCTCTGTCATATAATGCCAAAAACTTTGTTCTGAGCTGCGTGTGTGTTGAAACATGTATGCCTGTCCTAGTGTCATAACTAATTATATCTCTCGTATGCTTACTTCTAGTAATTGGAAAGTAGACCTACCGCAGCAGAGGATTTTAGTTTTATCTTGAGGACCTGCTATAGAAATCAAGTTTTTGACCATGCAGTAACTTGACATTGTAAACTGATATTACTGTTTTAAATATATCATCCACTTTGTGTTTTGCAGAAATAGTGTACTGTAAGGGAAGAAAAAATTCCAGTGGTTCTTAAAAAGACATCTGTCTTTAACAGTAATGATAAACGCTAATACTGACTCACTTTGCAGTTTTGACTGCGATAGTTCGTTTATAAATTGGAAATTGACAGTCTAGTGTTGTGATAACAAAATTTTATTGGATTTCTCTTTCCCAAAGTTTGTCAGAAGGTTGTAGCTACTGGCAAACCTGTTGGTGCTTTGGTCACTTAATCTTCATGGATGGGTCTAAAATAATTCGGGGCTCATTCTGTGAAAATGCATTGAGTAGAATTTTCACTGACTAGTTTAGAAATCCTGTCCTGGACATGCTTGTGACTGGGGCAGCAAACAGTGTGTAATATGCACCAGCATGCATGAAAATATGTGGTCCTTGTCCCTGCCTGCTGCAAGAGGACTTTACCCGGCTTCAGGCTCTGAGCTGCAGTCTTGTCGCAATTAAAATCTTAGGGCTGGGAGCAGTTAATACTGGTGATAGATTGTGGTATTTAGCGTTGTGCTGTGTTCCCTGGTGAGCTAGTTCTGTAGACTTACAGGATTCTAGTCAGAACTTGGGAAAGACTCTACCAAAGAATTTGTGGTGATTAAATACTTTTGAAAGCAAGAAATACAATGACTTTTATTATTAACAGGCAGACCTATTGGGCTTTGCTTAAAGAAATAGTGAAAAGATGATGCAGTTCTGTGATTGATAACTGTTTAAAATTTAACACGGAAAATGCTAGATTTTCTTTTCTCATTAAGTTAAAGTATTCCTAGCTTTGAAGTTTCTTTCCTTTCATTCTTTCATTACAGTTGAAAATAAAACTCTGCAGTTCTGTATTTCAAAGTTAACTCTGTCTTCTGTATTTTATACTAAATCAGTTTTTATAAATTCTGCGTTGTTTCTGTCCTCTGGTAACTTAAGTATGCAGAGGCATTGAACTTGAACGTCTTGTGCTCTGACATGTGGGGTTTGGATTCTTGGTATAACTCTTCTGTTTTGAAAACTGAACTCCCAGTGGTTTCTTTCTAATCAGTATATCATGACCTGTTACATTAAAAAGTAAGATGGTCTAAGCCGTGTAACTTTTGAAGACTGTGACTGTAAAAAGCATGCATGAAATAATGAAAGTCTTTCCATTTTTTAAATGTTCATTTCTCTTAGAGTTTTTGTGGTGTCAATCAGATGAATGCCAGTTTTGGTTTTAAGAATAACTGACGGTGGAAATCTGAATTTGCAGCTGGTGGGCCCCGTAAGAGAGAGAGGGTTATCTCTGAACGTGGGGCATCCTGGCTGTGCGTGACAGCCTTGGCATCCAGCCTGACTGACGGAAGCAGCTTCCCACTCATCAGTTGGCTGTGAAACACTGAGACGGGGAAGATGTTACAGCTTGTCTGGGTTCTGGACCTGGGGGTGCTGCCACCTCCACGGGGTGTTTGGAAATCTTGGGAGATGGTTTTGTTTGTTACAAATGAGTGGAATTGGAGTGCCTCCTGCTATGTAGTGGGCCAAGGACACCTCATTGTCCCAGCTGCAGAAGAATTTATCCTCAGTGATGACTTGTTCTGCCCAAAATGTCAATGCCTCTGCTGGGAATCACTGGACAGTTATTGATATGAAAAAAAATAAAAATATTGGTAAAAATGATTTGCTTTCCCCCTAGAATTGCCACCTGACTTTTTTTTTTAGTTGCGCTGTGCAGCTTAAGGGATTTTAGTTCCCTAACCAGGGATTGAACCCAGGCCCTGGCAGTGGAAGTGCTGAGTCCTAACCACTGGACCGCCAGGGAATTCCGACCTGACATTTTTTTTAAAGGAATGTTTCCCTCCCCTTCTTTCCCCTTTCCTTCCCTTTAGTATAGTTGACCCTTGAACAACACAGGTTCAAACTGCCTGGATTCACTTATACACTGGTTTTTTTCAGTGTATATGGAGGGCCAACTATAAGTTATTCTTGGGTTTTTGATGGTGTGGAGGGTTGGTGCCTCTAACCCCCATGTTGTTCAACGGTCAGCTTTCTATACTTGATTACAGCTTAACCCAAATTCCACTTCTTAATGTTCCTGAGTAAATTGATTTCTAAAGGTATATGGGTATTTTATACGCTTGGCTTACTAAAGATATTTAGTTGTGAGCTCCCAAGTCAAACCCAGATAGACCCATTTATGCAAATACCCATTGTATTGTGTGTCAGTGTTCGGCAGATGAGCACATTATATAAGTGTGTTGAAACTCATGTCTCTAATTTTTTTTGTAATTAAAGAAAATAATTATCTTTGTGAGAAATTACTATAGAATTAAAGAATTTTTAAGTCAACAGAAAAACATTAAATAAAACCAGAATTTGATAAAAACAAATATTTTCACATATTCATTACTTTCTCATGTCAGTACCAGTTTTGAAATTTTGACTGGAAATTTCAACATAAGGCCTTGTTTTTGAATAATATTCAGTCTGGAATCATTATTTAATATACAGAAACATTCTCTTCTTCCACACACATTCACAGTCATGTGGCAACCTTAAAGTAGCTCAGAAACATTTAATAAAAGCCACTTAGTTGGTAGTAGTTTTCATTTATGAAAAAGCAGTTTAGGTGTGTGTGTTAGTGTGCAGCTTTAGAATGGCCATAAGTAACATCTCAGCACAATCTAAGGAAAATAAATCAGCTCTTTTTTGGGCTTCTAACAAGAGTTTTGGCTTTGGTGTTGGAATGACCTGCATTTGAATACCGATACCTCTACTTACTAGGTAGAATCTTGTTGTACAAATTCCTTTACCTATTTATTTATTTCTAATTGTGGTAAAAAAAAAAACAAACACATAATATAAAATTTATCCTCTCGTCCATTTTTTTTGTGTGTGTGGTACGCGGGCCTCTCACTGTTGTGGCCTCTCCCGTTGCGGAGCACAGGCTCCGGACGCGCAGGCTCAGCGGCCATGGCTCACGGGCCCAGCCGCCCCGCGGCATGTGGGATCTTCCCGGACCGGGGCACGAACCCGCGTCCCCTGCATTGGCAGGCGGACTCTCAACCACTGTGCCACCAGGGAAGCCCTCTCATCCATTTTGTAAGCGTAAGTTCAGTAGCATTAACTATATTCATATTTTTGTGCCTTTTAAAAAAAACTTTATTTTGAAATAATTTCAGGCTTGCAGAAAAGTTGGAAAAATAGTATAATAAATTCCCATATAACCCTTCACCTGGATTTCTCAAATGTTAACCTTTACCATGACTATGTAATTTAAAAAATTGAGATGTAATTTACATACTATACAATTCACCATTTTAAAAAGGGTACAATCAGTGGTTTTTAGTATATTCACAAGGTTGTACAACCATTGCCACTATTTGATTCTAGAAGGTTTTCATCATTTCAAAAGCAAACTATACCCCAAAGTAGTAACTCTCCATTCACCTCTCCACCTAGCCCTTGGCATCCTTCACTTTTTGACCTACTGTGCTCTCTCCTATGAAATATAATAGTATTGCTACCTGGAGTATTTTGAGATAACATATGTGAAAATGCCTCACATGGGGTCTGTCAAAGGCAAGTGCCAAATGCTCATTCCTTTCTTTTCATTTATCCTCTGAACAGAAAGTATCACACTTAAACCTACATGAATTATTTTGGAAACTGTGATGCCAGTGAGAAGAATGGTTTCTCTTCTAAGAGAAAACTGAATTTTCTTACTAGTTCAGCAGTCAAAAACATAATGGAGGCAGTTACATTAGAATAGCTAATGTAAGGTAAAACAGCTTCTGAAACTCCAAAAAATATGTCCATAAAATAGTGTTTTGCAGACATAGGCTAGGGAAGAATCTTTTGCAATGGTTGCCCATCGTGCATGCCAACTTTTTCATTGATTAATCTTTTACTTTTAAGTTTTATCTTTTTTGACACGTTTTATGTGTCCATTGTTTAAACATTTTCAAACTTGGTATGATTGACTTCATAACAAGGCATGTAACTACCACAGTGTGGTAAAACCAGTCAAAGATCACAAGGGTTGCACTTTTATCTTAAATGACAGACAGGTACACTTCATGACCTGATTAGCCTTTGGTGATATGATGGTTTGATTGTGGATGCAGTTTAGCTCAGATACCTGCATTTTGAGGAATGATCAGTTACTTATGGTTCTGATTGCCTTATCTACAAATGTTGCAAATGTTCTAAATATTTATAGTGTAGTAGGAAGCAGTATAGGGTAGCATAGGGATAGAAAGCATATGAGTCAGAAAGGCCTGAGTTTGAATCCCAACTGTGTTATGGGAAGTTTGACAATGGACAGAATTTCTTGAAGTGTCAATTTCCTCATTTGTTGACTTGGAGGGTAATAATCTTCTTTGTATCAGGTCGGAGCAAGGATTAAAGTAGAAATAGTGTGGGTAAGGATCAGCTCGGGGCCTGATGTACCATAAAAACTCTTTAAAATGGTAGATGTTATGCACATTTCCTTCTGTGTTGATTAAAGAAGGGCCTCTGTAGTCCTGTGATGCTGATTAATTTATGTGTGACCTTTTTTTATTTGCCTAGAACATTGCGTATTAGGTAATTTTTTTCTTGTGAAGTATAGAACTGCAGTGTTCGAATGAAAAATCTGAAGAGCAACAAAAATAATGACCACCCTGGCTGAGGTTAACAGTGGTGGAACTGGTGGGCTCATTTCAACCCAAAAAGCTGATTTTGTTTTTTGATATATTACTTCCTGTTTAAAGTTATGCCTGCCTTTTGTGAAGTAGCTAAAATGTTTTATGGTATTGAAAATAATAAGGAAATTGGCCAATTTGAAGATGCCCATCATCTATATGGTAACCCTTCTCTGATGAGCAGTCTTAGTCTTATTTTACAGTAGAACTGCTGAATTAAATATGACTGAAATGTTCTTTGGGTGTCAGATTCATAAACATGATTATGTATGGGTTTTGTGGCTGATGAGCATAGGAGTACCAGTTTTTCCCAGTCACTCGACCTGGTAATTCTTTTTTTGTTTTTGGTATTTCTCCCTGCCTTAAATTCTTGAATCTAGTGACAAAACCATTTAGTGTGTGTCACAAATCTGCCTGTTTGGAAAGGCATACAGACATCGCAGTATTTTGTCATCATGACATTAAAGGAAAAACACTTTTTATAATAGGGTGAATACTTCTGAGCAGAAGCAAAGGTCAAGCTGTAGAGTGAACTTTTGAGTGACAGCTGATGCTAGCACGGCTTAAGGGGGAGATGCCAGGTCAACTGTGGGCATTCATTAGCTTCATGGATATGAAATGACAGTCTCTTTGCCCTTTTATGCCAGGGAATGCTGAATTTTCTAAAAGCAAAAGGGAGAGGAGCATGTGTGGCTGCCAGAATGAGATGGTAAGAAATTAAATGATCAGGACACAAAGCAAGGAAGAGTAGGGGTTTAGGGGGTGTGTGTGATAAACATTCCAGATAGGCACTGTGGAATGGACCGAAGGCACAAGGTCTGTTTTTTTTCTAACCCGGACTCTGTCACTGACTAACTGTTTGATCTTTGTAACTTTGGTACTTCTGCAGAGCTCCTTATCTGAAGAGCAGACAAAATGAAGGATGGAAAACAGGTTTTTCCTCCCTTGCAATATTGATAGATCGGTAATGGCTGCTTGAGAAAAGGATTCTGAGACTGCCTTGGGTCATTGGGAAGGAGTTGAGGCAGTTGTTGATGACTGTTGTAGGGGCGTGTGTGCTGGCAGGCATACACGTGTGTATGTAGGTACATGCATCTCATGTGTTGACTAATCGTAGTTCAGAATCCTTTTCCATTCACGTTATGTATCAGAGGTTACATTTTTTATCACTATAGGGTTGAGATGAGCTTTTTTGTTCAAGTGCTTGACTTTGATCATTTTTACATTTTACCACGAATCTTACAGTTTATGAACATCTTCACAGAAAATTTCTCAACGTATTCCACAAATACTCATTTGAATTATAATTCTTCCCATTGTATAGCAGAGATAATAAAAGTACCATGGATTTAGGTGTTATGACCAGGTCACAGCACTGTAAAGCCAAGGGGCACAAAACTGGGAACTGAATCTTCAGACTCTAGGTTTTGCATATTTTCACAATATTATGCTTTAGGAGATGAGTAAGCTAGTAATCTTTTGAGTACTTACTGTGTTCCAGCTATGTGCATTATTACCTCATTTAATCTTTTTAAGCATCCCACAAACCAGGCATTATTAACATTGTTTATCACTATGGAAAAATGAAGCTTCAGAAAAGTTAAGTGGCTTGAAGCAAGTCATCCAACTTGTAAGTGCCAGCATGAGGATCAGAGTACAGGCCTAAGTCAAGAACCTGAGCTCTGATAACCACAGTATTCAGCAGTAGAGACGATCTTCTTCTAATCGACCTTTGTACTCCTGCCTGAAGGTCAGTGTATTTCTGCTTTGGGGAGAGAATCATAGGCCATAGAGCCAGCTGCCTAGTAGGCATACCGTGATGGCCTCTGGGAAGGAATGAAGTGGTTGTTGCCTGAGCTAAAGAGTGTACAGCATGCTGCACGTAGAGTCACGTGGGCTTCTCTTCTAACCTGCAGATCCGGGTGAATCAAACCTAGTAGGTCCCTTCAGAAAAGTAAGCCATCTAATGAACCACAGTTACCTAAGTGGTTATCGTTAGTTAGTATTTGGTATGGGCATTCATTTTTATTCTAAGATAACTTTCAAAACTAAGTCATATTTTGGGTTGTAATTTAATACCAAATAGAAGGAAGGTAGGTAAGAAAATGAGTGATGGCGTGTAAGTTTTGCCATATTGATACACAACATAAACAGGGCATTAAAAGATGCAGAGCCCTTAGCAGCTAGTGCCAGTTACGAGTGGCTCAGCATTGCTGAAAGCAAATAAGATTGCCTTCAGATGTACAATATATACAAACTGTTGGAGAATTTTTGCTTGACTTTAAGGAAAGAATACTTAAGTTTCTAATGCCTTTCATTATCTAAGAAAATTATCCAGAGTTGTTAAAGACTTAATCCACTGTTTTAGAAACTCCACATTTTGGTGACTTTTATATATTAGGTCTTTGTATAAGAAGGGACCTATGTCAGAACTAACTCCTGTTAGCTCATCTCCACTGACAAACAGAATTAGTTTTTCTTCACATGGGTTCCTCAAGACATTAAATGTGGGAAACCTCTTTGTGGCACACGTAGGCCAACAGATAACTTTTTGTATTTCTTGGTGTCTGCCTGAACCACCATTAAGATTGTCCCTGCCCAAGGGTACGAGTCATGTTTTATTCATGTTTGAGTCACCAAACCTAGCATAAGCCTGGCATACAGTAATTCCATAAATGTTGAATCAGTAGCTGAAATTCAGTTTTACGTAAGAGCAACAGCAAGCTACCAGGTGAAGATCACGTCTACTGTTCGAAGTCTAAGCTCTGGAAATCTGAAAATACACTGGATTTTCCATTCTGCAGTTCATACAGGTTAGCATGTTTTGTTGTGATCAGTTTTCATAGAGAAATCCTCAAAATCTGGAGAGTGAGTGGTAACAAGTTGCATTTCTGAGCTTTGTTTTTCCTGTAAAAATCTGTCTAGATTTAAATGCCAGAGGCCTGTGCATGAAAAAGACTCCAAAGAAATATTTTTTGGTTAAAAATAAGTGGTAAATGGAAACTTGTGTACAATATACAGTATTCTGTGGGCCTTATTTAACTAGACCTAAACATCTGGTAGCCTGAGCCGTCAGGCTTGCACAGCTGCAAAGGACAGTAGTGGATCTCGTTAGGATTTGGCCTCTGAATGATCTGGTTGCGTCTTCCACTTTTGGTGTTTATACCCCATAGATCATAAAATATAGAAAGCGGAGCAAAAGTGAAAGAGTGGATGCCCTAGGCGTTTTAAATGATGGGGCAGAGGTGTGATGGCCCTGGTAAGCGGTACCTTGGGAGCCCCCAGGTCAGGCTACTCGCGGCTCTGTTGTTCTGGTGCCTCATCTTTGAAGTGGTATCACAATACGGTCTTGGATACCTTCTGCTAAGAGTACTCGAAAAACTGTCACTCTGGGGCTTTATTTATCTCATTGTATAGATAATATTTGAGGACCTCCGTAATGCCAGCCATTGCCTTTGGGACTGGAGATAATTCCCCAAGGACTTGGCAGTCTGGTGGAATTAGGGTTTTCTAAGGTTGTGTTTCATGGTGTTGTGGTTTTATACTACTAAGATCTTTGCTGTGGATCAATTTTTAGCTCCAAGAACATGAAAAGAAAGGAAAAAAATAGAAAATGTCTTGTTACTTCTCTATCTCTATGCCTTATACAGACGTGACTCTTTGAATTTACCTAAGTCATCCCCCACATCAGGTAGTAGGACACTGGGCGGGATTTTATCATACAAAAAACTTTTTGGGGGCACAGCCAAAATATTCTCACAAATATTGAACCAGGTGTATAAGTTGACTAACTTTAGACATGTAGTTGTCATTATTAATTTAAGTGGCTTCCTATTACTCAGAATGCTGTGGACAGCCCAAGGACCTTTTCTGATTGCTGTGTAAAGCAGGGAAGTTCAATTTGCATGTATATATTGAGGTTGTCTCTTCTACCAAAAACTGAAGAAAATCATCATTTTTACTTTATGGGATTTGTTAGTGCTAGTCTTTGTAGCAACTTCACGTTAAACACTGATTAGCAAAGTATCCTCTTTTTGTTCCTGATGGTGAGGGTTCATTCAGGACCTGGGAGAAATTAGGATTGACTGAGTAGAGTTGAACTTAATTAAAGAAAGAAGGGAGACATTAAATTATATTCTTGAATCGGTTTTCTTGAATATTTTATTTCCTGGGAAGGAAGGGTTTAGCAAAAGTTTTTAAAAACAAGATAAACTAGAGATAACATCACACTCATGGCCACATTATTGTTTGGGAATCTATTTCATCTGCATATATGCTTTCATGTTTTTAAAAAAGACTGTTCACGGACGGTCCACTTTATATATGGATTTATTTGACTCCATGACTAGTTATCATTGACTATAACTTAAGAAAAAAAAGACCTCTGTTCCTTTGTCCAGATCAGAACAAACTGTATTTGAAAGGGGGGCCATGAGGATACCATGAATAACCACAGACTTGGCCCACAAAGGAAAGGAAATTAGGGAAAGAAGGGAGCCGTGCCTTTGGTCCCCCCAAATCCTAGTCTGGGAACCATTAGCAGGACCATCTTGCTGTGCGGCACATTCATAGCGTGAAAAGCAATTTCTAAAACTGCTAAAACCAATCCCTGTAGGATTTTAGAGATTAAACTCACCACCCTGTGTTATAACCAGATGAAAATAATTATGTACCGCAGCCTGCTTCTGAGTGGGGTGAAATGGATTTCTAGTGCCAGGATTCTTAACTAGGTGAGATGGGTGCTGTGTTTTACTAAAGGCTCCCTGCAGTTCAGAGCCTTATCCTATTAGGGCAAGTCTCAAAACTGGTCAGACTGGGAAAAAACAATACAACTTTAGACATCAGTTCTTTTAAAACCTCTTCTAACTGAAATCTGTGTTTTTTGGCAAGAGACTTAAATCTCATGTTTAAAATACAGTATCAAAACTGTACCTTGTGGGCTTCCCTGGTGGCGCAGTGGTTGAGAGTCCGCCTGCCGATGCAGGGGACACGGGTTCGTGCCCCGGTCCGGGAGGATCCCACATGCCGCGGAGCAGCTAGGCCAGTGAGCCATGACCGCTGAGCCTGCACGTCCGGAGCCTGTGCTCCGCAACGGGAGGGGCTGCAACGGTGAGAGGCCCGCGTACCAAAAAAAAAAAAAAACAAAACTGTACCTTGTGCATACTAGTTTTTCGCTAAATAAATGTTAAGAGAAAAAAATTTTATAAGCACAAAGACAGTTTAGGCTCAGATTCTGCCTCTATAAAATAAGGATAATAATGGTACCTACCTCATGGGGTTGTGGTGGTGAGGATTAAATGAGTTACTATATGTAAAGTGGTTACAAACGTGCTTGGCACAGAAAAAGAAAAAACAAACAATTTTGATTGAAAAAAGCAATCATTTGTTTGATGGAAATATTCAACAATTTTGATTGAAAAAGTAGACAGAAAAAGTAGACAGCATTTAACTATTATTATTATATGAAGTCCCTGCTGCTAACATCCCACAAGTGGAGAATTGTTTCTCCATTTGTGTAGAAGGACAGTGCTGATTGTTGCACACGCTCTGTAACTCAGTTGTCCTTTTGAACAATGGCACGAAGTTTGTGATACTAGTGAGTGAAGCTATTATCACTAAATGAGACTCACTGACTAGACTTTTCATAAGTCCTCATGGGTATACATGACTGACTTTGTCCCAGTGAACACTGACTTCTGTGGAAAATATTAACCAACCATACACAAGTGAGAATGCCGAAGACACATTACCCACTGTAGAATTATCGACTTCTTAAAAAAGAAATCAAAACTAACAAAGGAAGGGGAATCTGTTACACTATCTTTTTGAATTCACTTTTATAAAAATTCTTTGCTGGGTGCTTAATATATATAGGGCAGACACTACTAAGCTCTAAGGACTCAAAGATAGGGGAAAAAGAGTAACAATCCCTACCCTTATGGAGGTTACATAAGAATGAGACTAATAACATTTAGATAATCAGGCAGAATTGTGAATGGTAAGGTAAAGTTGGGAATACAAATGGCTTCCAGATACATGTCTTCTGAATCCTCTAAGGAAGGTATCTTTGTTTTTCTCTTCCCACAAAAGAGAAAATGGGCCCAAAGAAGAAAACAGACTTACCTAAGGTCAGGTAGCTGGTAAGGAGCAGTCTAACTGGAGTGTGATTCTAAGCCTTGTGTATTTTTTGTTCATCTGCTGCTGCTGCCACTTATTACAACCAATGTGGGGAAAGAAGGACTTAAGTGTCTATAGTTTATAAAAGTATTTATCTATTTTGGAGTGTTTGAAATAAATGGATATTGGCCCTAACAAGCAGACTTGGGGATCTCCAAATTTATAACATTGACTCCTTTACTAGTATAGTTAACTCAGGAGGGGAAGATAATTACTACAAATAGCAGAATTATTTTGCTTTAAGGGACTTTGGAAGCTGTGCAGTGATGTTCAAACCTTTTCTGAGCCTTGGAACCCCTCTCCCTTTTCCAAATGGACTACTACTCGGAACCCCCAAATGTAAATAAAGCATGGGCCACCAAGCGTAGTTGGGGGTATCGGGGCAGATCTCCCTGAAGGGCTGTTTGAGCTGAGATCTGAAGGATGGAGAGACATTAGGTTGCTTGGGGGCTAAGATGGAGGGTGCTGAGTGTTGCAAAAGGACCAGCACCCTGAGGTCAGAGAGAGCCTGGGGCACTAGCGGTGTGAACAGAGGCTATTGTCGCTGTGGAGAGACTAGAGCAAGGTAAGGCTGGTTAGCCGGAGCCAGACCATGGAGGGAGGAGCTTGTAGGAGCTTGTAGGCCATGGCAGGGACCATAGTCATTATTCTGGGTGAAATGGGACGCTGTTGAAGGTTTTAGGCAGGGTTTGCGCTCAGGATTTTTGAAGGGCTTGCTCTGCCACCTGGCAGTCCATTTGAGGTGATCCTCTCTCTGGAGCCAGGGACAGGGTCCCATGTGCAATAGGAATGACTCCTTCTTGTGGCATATGCAGCCAAGTAACGAGCAATTCCCAGCATGTCAGGGTCCCGTGATGGGCCTGCAAGGGCAATAACATTGAAAAACAGCAGAGAAAAAAAATTGCCCTTTACCCTTAGTGAACTAAGGATAAAGGAACCGTAAGGGAATATAGTCAACCATTACTCCCCTGGGGCTAATGACCCCAAAGTTCTCGGCTTCTTAGGCCAGCTTTCTGTTCTCTCCTCTTGGCATTTTGTAGCCTGGGAGCACCTGCTCCAGGATATAGGAAGAAGAATGGAGTTCAAACTCAAAGTGGATATTTTCTTTATTTTTTTTGAACAATCCTGGTAAAATGCTTATAGGGACAGAAGTTTGAAATTGTCCAGAAGAATGTTTTTTCGATTTCTTTGTTAATGTTGTCTCTCTTCTTGAGGCTGAGCTTCTGAGAAGAATTCATCCAGGGAATTCAAATCCGTTCTCATTTGGGAGTAGGGAGTGAGGTTGGCCATGGCAAGAGGAGGATGGATTTGTGGGAGGATCTCACTGCCATGAAGGTTTCTGTTCTAATTCTTCTCCAGATAAATAGCTGTGACATGGGGTGAATCACTGAACTTTTATAAGACTGATTCCTTGTCTGTAATAAGAAGGAATGTGGATTCAGGGACTCTTCTTCCTCTTAAATGCTACGTGTAAAATAATTATTTTAAAAATTAATGTCCATTGTTAGGTTTTATCTTCTTGATTTCAGACTCCTTGAAAGAATATTCTGTTTGTTGTAATACTGTGGATAGGATTCATTGACGTGTTTTATAGTCAGTGCAGGAGAGGAGTGGATGGTTTTAGAAATTTGTCCCAGAATTGATGACATTATAATAAGCAGATCCAATGTTGTAGCCGTTTGTTCTTGATTAGGGAATCGTTTAGACCTCCAAACTGGGGCAGAACATATTGTGTTCTTTGTGTTCCACTGTGCAGATTGCCTGTTTTTCTTTGGAATCCTGTGCCATATCATGGCTTCTTTCCCCTTGATATCATGACACATGACTGATGATGTCAAAGAACCTTCTGGATTTTCTTTTTTTCTGTTGGCCTTTAAGTACATGAAATAACATCACATTTCTGCTTTGAAGAGTTCCTTATTTTAAGAACTCACTAAGGAGTTCTTGTTCACATTCTTGAAAATGCTTTTCTCAAGAATCCATGTTTCCTTTTTTAACAGAAATCAGAAAATCATTGCTTTGAAGTCTAGATTTTGGTTTTCATTCATTCCTATAACTTTCTCTTGTTTTTGCTCAAGAAACAGTGCCACATGAATGAAGCCTGAACAGTTCAAAAACTCCTGCAGCCAGAAAACTGCATTGCAGTGTTTTACTCCTAAGCCAGCTGGAATTCTAATAGATTGGCTTGCTGGTAGCCCTCTTAGTTTCTTTTTTTCTCTCTGTCTTTTTTTTTTTCCTGCTTGAGTATTCAACTTTTCTGGCCTTCCTTAACTTGCTAGTTGTTATGTGCTGGCTCGTAATGCTATACAGAATGGTAAAAGAATTGTTGGTAAATTCTCCCAAGTTTCCTAAATCTTGCTTGATGAGTCTGCTTATCTCATAGTCTGTGCATGTTATAAGCATCACCATTATTTGCTCAGCAGAGTGAAACAGAAAAGCATTAGGAAGAGTCTGTACAGAGCTTCTGCTACTTGTGTGGCATTGTCTAAGAGAAGCTGGTGGTTTGAGAAACCATAACTAACCCATGAGCACTTGATTGCATTTTGAGCACACAGTGAACTAAGGACAGACTATACGTGTGAAGTTTGATTTCAGCCATAGGCTTAATTGTGTGGAGTTCAGCCACCAAATATGTTCATATGGGTATCATATAACTTTTGGAACTTGAATACATTAACTCCAGGTTTCATCCCATTCCAACCTTTTGATGCTCTTAAGAACCAAAAAAAAAAAAAAAAAGTCACTGAAAACAATGACTCCAAATTTGAGGAAAGATCCTGGTGCCTTACTTGCCTTTTCTTATAAAAGTTAACTACAAGTTTGGTGTAAGAACTTTTAGATGGAGATGGATAAGAAACATCACATAAATACAAATACATTCCTGTTCTTGGAATATACACAGACTTTTTGCTTATTGGTTGAACACTAAGGCTAAGGCAAATGAAAATGGTCATTGAAATTCATCCATCTTTTGGACATTTGGCACCTCATTGTACAAATGTGCACATTTATGACTTTGGCTCACAAAAGCTTTAAAATATTTGGCTTTTTATTTGGAAATCTGTCAGCCCTTTTTGAAGTCTTTTAATTTGACGGGGGCGCTAGATTAGACTGGAATAATAATAATGAAGTATGCTCTGCAAATAATTGAAAATACCCAGATTATTTCTTTTTTATAGATTGCCAACAAATTTTATAAATTGCACCTTGGCAATGATTATTTTAGGTTGTCTAACTTGTCAAGAAGTACAGTTTCTGTTACAAGGAAATAACGACGTTTTCGCTTAGAGGAGTATGAAACATTTTCCACAACTGTGAATCTGTTATTGGTTTCATTCAGCCAGCTGCCAGTGGAATCCAATTTCTAGAAGGCAGAAGCATTGCCATTCACTCTTGCCGTCCTTTCACCTATTTCTTCAAATTTGGAGTCCTTCATCCTCCAAGCATCCTTAGGGTCTTCCTCTGCCAGGTTGAATGTGTGAGTTGCAGGAAGTGAGTTGAAGGTTTGTTCCATTTCCTGCTCTCAAATAATAATTTCTCATAGTTTTCCTTTTCCCTTTGGTGATCTACTTTCAGGATCTGAGTCACTAAATGAGTTTTATCAAAGGAGGAGAATGTACTTAGACACTTAGAAATTGAAAGGGGATTCGTAAGTTGGCAATTGCCTTGAATGAAGTACCAGGTGAATGCTGCTGTCCCTCAGCCCAAGTGATATAATTTATTGATCTTAATGGATGTTCAGCATAAGCAATTCCATTTCTTAAAGGTGTATTTTATAGAAGTAAATACCTTCCAATACAATTGTGTTCTTTGTTTAGATCGTGTTGGAAAAGTACTAGAAATTTCATTGAAATATGATTGTGTGCAGTTTTTGAAAGAAAAATCTGGAATATGTTGCTTTGAAAAGCTTTTGACATTGATTCTGAATTTCTGCACAAACCTTTGTAGCCTTTTCACAGGTGTAAGCATTTATGGGAAGACTAGTGAATTTTTTTTTTTCTTCTGAATTCTGTAAAACTTAAGTCCACAATACAAGCTTTTGGAGTAGAATAGGCATTAAAATGTGGTAGATTCACACACAAGTAGGTGGTCTGTGTACTACGGTGGATACGGTGTTTACTGTTTTCTTGAGGGAGGCATTTTTGTTCCTCTGGGGAAATAAACTTCCCAGTTTTCTTAAGTATTTTTAAGCTTGGTTACCTATTTTTTAAAGTAATTTCTGCCACTGTTGATTTGTAGAATCCAAGGAGCACTTTTAGTTAATCTTATACATTAAAACCTAGTTGGATTCAGCAGATACTCAACAAGTGCCCACTGTGCGCTGGATGTTTGTAGAATTGCTGTTTTGTTTGTGAACATATGCACTGGGCGTAGATCTGAAGCCTTCCCTTTGCAAACACTCCTGAGAATAGGACTCAAGGTGAAAATGTGTTTTGGCCTATGTCATGTTTTCTGGTCCTTTCTATGTGTTTCCTTGGGAAAATATTTTTTAAACATGTTTTGGGTTAGGGAACCAACCCACTTGTCCAGCTTGTGAAAGTCTATGGAACCACCGCAGCATCAGAAAAAGACAACACTTTATCAGGAGTGTAATCACTCAGTCACCTAATACAGAGTGCTTCAAGAGTTTGCATCTAGGGCCAAGCGGCAAAGCCATTCAGTGGGTAGAGGCGGAGGACAAGAGGCCTGAAGACCGCCCTGCCCTGAAGAGAGAATGCTTTAAACACACGTTGCCATTAATTTTTAAGGCAGAAAGCATCTTGAACCCGCGCCTCTCTTTTCCCCCTTCCTCCCAGCGTTGCTGTTTGAGTTTGCTCCCAAATGCTCACAAGGCCGTGCCAGACGGAAACTCGCAGAGGCCGCTGCCGTCCCACGGAGGCCACTCCGGGGAGGGACGCGACCGGAACAGTCGCGCTCAGTGCTCGCGGGCGCCCCGGGCTCCGGTCCGCGGTGCCCCCGGCGGGCTGAGGGCGGCCCGGCTTCCCCCGCGGCCCCCGGCGCACATGTGCCGCCCCTCCCCCCTCCCCCAGCCTCTGGAGTCGCTTCGAGGCCATCTAGTCATACGCTGTCCATCAGATGTGTTTACTTTTTTCCTGACAGCAGACACATCTGGAGCACATATTCAGGTTATTCCAGTGCCACTAGACACATTCCACAAGATCATTTCAGCGGTTGTTATGGCGATCTTCCTCCCTCCAGTGATTTTCAAGTTGCATGACAGAAATAGCTGGAGCTAACCAGGGGGACAAAAGTCAACGGGATCAGGAAGGGCTTCTTTCACAGAATGAACTAATTAGTGACCCTGCTTTCTTCACAGGGCAATGAGCATATGGTTTAATAAAGTGAGTCTATGACACTCGCCCCCCACCCTCACCCCCCCCCACACCGTAGGCAAAGCTGTCACTGGCTGAAAACTTTCCTGTTTTTACTGGTGGGACCGTAGTCTGCTGTCTTTCAACAGAGTTTACTTCACAAGTAGAAAATGTTTGCTCCTGAGAGTTAAACTTCAGAACTTTTTCTTGGCTTCATACTACCTAACTATAGTGGGTCCTTCGACTTAAAGAAACAGTGTTCATTTTAGCTGCCTTCCATTGGAAGGATTTATGCTTACTCCAGACTCAGCATTTTCAGTTAGGTTTTTGTAAGTACTATGAATTGGTAACTGCCGGTTCAGGTGAGTATAACTGGTTGTGATTTTCCTAGCAAACATAATCAATTATTTCTCCCTGGATTAGTTAGAAACATTCATACCTGTGATTTTATTGGGCACAATTATAGAATATTTTAGTATCAAAAGGTTTGATTAATTAAACAAACTCCATTGCGATCACATTTAAGTAACAGGCAGAGGTCTGGTTATGATTCCATTTTTTTTTCCCTGAGGCTTAACTTCTTACATCTTGTGTAGGTTTTTTGACCACGTTATAGTGTGAACATACCATTGAAGACACGGGAATTTAGACCTGAGATCACTTTGTATTATGAGGCAGAAATTCTTGCAGTTTGTAGTAGGTATAGAAGGTAATGCTGTAAAGCACTGCCATCTTTGATTAGTCTATGAAGAGTACAGCAGGCCTTAATAGATGTTTTTTGGGTGGATGGACATATAATATGGATTCAGATGAAATATGTGTTACCTTTAATCATAATTCTGAAATTTGTGAATCACAGGGGCCCATTTTCTTTCCTTTTTTTTTTTTGGTTTGGTATTTCTGTACTCTTGGTGCTAAAAAGTATATCCACCTTTATGTATTTCATACTTTCCTCACATGTAGTGCCAAATCCTCTTTTACACACATAATCTCAACCTCCTTTTCTTGTTCTCCCACCAAAACTCACACATTTCCCTCACTTGCACATACCACACGTTTAAGTTTAGTCCCAAGGCATTACAGTCACCATGAACAACAGAGTTTGTATTTTTCCCATTTGATTGAATTACTCATATGTTGACTGAGTTCTCTGGACTCTGGGAATGTGACAGTGGGTGACAAGTAGGAAAATCAGAGCTGGCCTCTCTCAAGCACATTTTCCTGATTCTTTCCCCATTGGTATAACGCCCCCCTCCCCCAACGTCTCCCCCTTCCCACCCCCCGTCAAATTCCTTTTCCATGGGTCCTGCTGAAGCTGGTCACCAGGCTGCTTTGGAGTACCTGCTCTCAGCAATGCCAGGAGAACACAGAGAGGTCGCATGATCAGATGTGAATTTAATTCGCGGAGACCTGCTTGTCGCTTCTCCTTGTGTTCCTGCTAGTTACATGTTATTAACTGTGGTCCCTTTCGGATCCTCAGTTACTTGGGCGAGTATGTATCTCGCAGGGGCTGGGCTCAGGTTACAAAGCTGAGGGTGGTTCTAAAATGATGCTTCCCTCTCCAGATATAACTTTGCAGTAATTAAACCTAATGTAGTCTAAGCATTGTAGTCAGTGTTGTGGTAGCCATCGCCAAGTCTAATTGATAATATCACTTATAGCACTTACTGCTAGTTATCTGGGAACTAGAGTAAACCTGAAAACATCACAGCTATTAACCCTTGTTTTTTCCTGCGTCAGGTAAAGTGGATAGCTTATCCCTTCATCAAAATCTGTCGTCTATATTGGATCCAATACATTTGAGACATTTTTTTTCTTAATTTACCTATCCATCCATTTATTCTTCCATCTATCTTTATTCAGGTTCCAGAGTTTGTTGCCTTGAGTTTTGGAGATTTCATCCAGCACAGAGCTATTAACTTCCTTGGGTGACTTGGTTTCCCATACTTGCCCGTCATGAAAGACTAGCTGCTTGCTTATATTTCCGTCGAGTTTCTTCGAAAAGAAAAAGTGAATGTGGGCTTCCCTGATGGTGCAGTGGTTGAGAGTCCGCCTGCCGATGCAGGGGACGCGGGTTCGTGCCCCGGTCCGGGAAGATCCCACATGCCGCGGAGCAGCTGGGCCCGTGAGCCGTGGCCGCTGGGCCTGTGTGTCCAGAGCCTGTGCTCCACAACGGGAGAGGCCACAACAGTGAGAGGCCCGTGAACCGCAAAAAAAAAAAAAAAAAAGAAAAAATGAATGAGTCCCAACGAAATATATCACAAAAGATCCTCAAGCTTCAAATTATCTTGTGCATTCTTTTATTATGCCCAAGAAGGTGGCAACCAGCTTAATTCAGTCAAGCTGCCAGGGTCCCAGAGCAATTTGCCTGTGTGTGGTAGCTAAATAAATAGTGAACTGAAGATGGCAGTGATAATCTCAATTCATAGGGTTTTCTCAGTCATGAAATGTTTGTGTTAAGAATGACTTTGTTGTTGTTTTTGTTACAGTCTGACAGCTGAAGATGCTTTTAAAATCTTTCTAGTCACTCAGAGCAGAACTGTACGGCACCCGCTTGGTGGTTCTCAAAGGCAGGTCCTATCAATCACAGCAAGGGCAAGTCTCTGGGTTATGGGGGAAGATTGAGGGGTGGTGGAGCAAGGCAGGGAGAAGGTGGGGGGGAGCTGCTGCTCTGTCCAGTTTACATTTGTCACCAGTGACTAGCTTTTAAAAAATGTATTAGCTGTGCATGGTGGTAAGTAAGATCCAGCTGCAGGGGATTACGGCTTTGAGTGGGTCGGGGAGTTTGGAATGCATTCAGTTCCATCAGGGATTTGTGTCCCTCGTCATCAGCCTTAACATTGCTAAAGCGGTAAAGATTAAGAACAGACCAGTGTCACCTGCCCTGAACTTTGAAAAACCTTGGAGCCATGAAACAAAGTGGGGCTGGTGGTTTAGAAAGTGTCCCTTCTCTCTGTCCCCAAGTATTTTCCCAGTGACACATATGAAATAAATGGAAACACGTGAGCTCAGGTGAAAGGCTGTCTAGGACTGCGTTATTCCCAGAACTTGCCGAACGTGGTCCTCATCGTAACGTAGGATGAAAAACACTTTCCACAAATAACTTTCTGTTAATGAACATTTTTTTGGGGGGTGGTCCAAATCAAGATGAGCCATCAGTAGTTAGAAGGGAATGTATGTGTCTGAGACTCACGTCATAGAAGGAAAAGCCTTTTTGGTTGGTGTGGTTTTAGTGACCCTCCCCCTCTCCCCCAGCAAGAAAGTTAAGAGAACACCACAAAGGTTTGCTTTTTTCAGGGATTTTGAAATTCAGCATACATGCCAGCAAGCAGTTTAGAGGCAGGAAGTCTTTTCTAGTAGTGTAGTCATGAACTGGTAAACTAGAAGCATCTGTAAAAATTTAGAGGGAATATCAGCTTTCTCAAAGCTCCAGCCCAAGTGTAATGAGGTGCAAATGATAGCACTGCATAACCCTTCCCCACCCCAATTGTGGAATGAGATACTGAGTCAGAAATAAGGAGGAAGACAAGGATTTCAGAACTCTGCTTCACTGAAACAGATTTCATTTTTCAGATGAAATGGCTTTCGGGTGACTAAGGATAACCTCAACGTTTAGGGTCGATGAGTAGTAAACAAATGATTTTCTGCTCAGCATCTGAGATGCCATTTCTGAAAAGTGGTGGCTTTTCGGGTGTGGGTGCGTGAAATGACATACCTACTCATCTGGCTGAGTAAGTTCACAAGAGTCTTTAGTTTAAAGTAAACTTCAGCTGATTTGTATCTTTGGCAGGCACCTCTCTCTTTACAGAAAGAAAAAAACAGAGGGGATAAGAAAAAAAGATGTGATTTGTTTGAAGGAACACATCTGGGGTGTGATCTGCTGTATCTTAACACCAGATGGCAGGTTTAGGCTGACAGCTAAACCCACTTTAGCCTGGTCAAACGGTATCTTACTATGTCGTTTTTTTCCCCTGTCCGTGCACAGGAAGCAGAATACTTCTTTGCATTCAGGGCCAGCAGTCCTTCTTGTATCTGTGCCTCTGGGCTGTTTCACTGCCTCTCTGCTGTTTATAGACAAGGCTGGCTTCCCTTGGCAACCCCTGAAATAGGTTCCCTCTGTGGCTCATACCTTTTCAAAGGTATGTTTTGTCAAGGCAGAGGTGTGGTGCCTTAAGGTGACTGGTGCTTGTCATGACAGGCATGGCATTAGCTGGGCCGAGCAGTGACTAGAAGTGACAGCGGCGCTTTGCAGTGCCCGGGGGCCTCTCAGTCAGCACTCCTGCTGGAGAGACTATGGAAGCACCTCTGAGTACCTTCGCTCATCGTGGAGATGACAGTTGAGATCGGGGCCCAGAAGGTGATTGAGGACCCCCCCCCCCGCATCTTCTTGTAGTAGTTTTTACTTGAAAGAGTGTCACCCACGTGGCCGAAAGAAAGAATGCAAGCATGCTGTGTCCAGAGCCACAGAAGGGGTCTCTGAATTTCCATAAGTTTTGAGTCTGAAATTCTGCCATTAGACTTACAGTTTCTTTGTGCACTGTCGTGTCAGAAAATGATCAAACATTTAAAAAAAAAAAAAACCCAAACCTCTCAATTATACACTTCAGGGAATGGGGATGATAAATAATATATTTTCCCTCACTGTTGTTTGATACTGTACCTCCTCAAGGGTAGCAAATCATAGCCTATCTATATTACTGATTCCCAAAGGACTTGGTCAGAAGTTTCTTATCACTCTCAACTATTGTCTATCTTTGTAGATTTTCTAGGAATTATTCTTAGGATGCTTACGAATGATTAACGGACGTATGCGTAATCTATGCAGAGGACTACAAAATGCATTCACTTAATCCATTCTACAAACTGAGATTAATTAGAACTGTCTGTAGGCATCTTATAAGGTCACAATTCTAATATAATTTGGTAGAAGCTATTAGGGATTTGAATGAAATTTCTAAAGCACTTCCATAGAGAGGGGAAAAGGCCTTTAGGGGGAAGTCGGTGAATGTTTTTTGTGGGCAGAATTTGAAGTTACTGCCTGAGCTTCCTTTCCCTTCATAGTTCATCTTTCCGCTTAGTCAAAGATCACTCAGATTATAGTTTCCCTGTTCAAAAAAACAAACAATTTCTATGTACCAGATGGCATTGTACTTACTGAAATCAAGGCGGTCAAAATTGTTCCTGTGTGGACTTGGTTTTCCTTGAGAGAAAAATTTCACTTGTAATTCTTATATGCTGTCATAGAACTATTTGATAGACAATGTATTTTGACATACAAACTTTTCCACTTGCTATTTTAGGAAAAGAATTTATTGGTTAGGGAAATCACTGATTAGAATTTAATAAGAGTACTAAGTAAGAGTTGCTTCTTAGTAACCTCTGTAATATGGTTCTTATAAATAAAATGACAAAACAAAAACAAGTTAGCTGATTCTCTTCAGGAAACTTAGCTCAATTTCATACTATGAAGAAGATCCATTTGATAACTTAGAGGGGAGGGCTATTGTCGTTTTAATCACTCTGTGGAGGAGGACTTCCCTTGACAAGACAAAATCATAAGTTCTTGAAGCTATTTGACCAGTTACAGTCATTTGAAAAGGAGCATGTCCTAGTTAATATTAAGGTAAATTCATAGCTCTTTTTGTGTTCAGGGCTTCTGTAACTTTGTTGGCTTAAAAAATATACATATATTTAAATTTACTGAATAGTTTTGATGTTACAATGTTAGTTTTTAATGTTCTGCAAAATTGAATGTATTAATTTCTGAGCTAGGTTAGTTTCAGCTAGAGTATTTCCAGTACCCAACACCGTGTTAATCCTTTTTTACCTACCTGTCACTCATAGTAATGTTTAAAAAAATTTTTGACGTGAATTTGCTTTATCTTCTCTGACACGTTTGGGTAAATGACAGTGACTTTGGTGTTTTTAAAATGTTCCTTGATTTGAGAAAGTAGCCTTCAATAAGCTTCAGGTGGTTTCCCAGTAAGTTCTTAACGAATTGCCATCCCTCTCCATATCTCTCTTTAAAATTTTTTCCCCTAAAGGCTATGTGGTAGGAAACTACCTAGTACTCCACGTATTACTATGCTAGTCCTACGTTAAAAACCACTGGAAATTAAAAAGCATGCACTTTTGCATGTAGGCTCACTTGGTTTTGGGTAGCTGATCCATGACCATGGGCAAGTTACTTAACTTTTGCATCTTAGTTTTTTCTTTTCAAAAATGATATCTAGACCTACTTTGTTTTTTGTGAGGATAAAATGAGATAATATTAGAATATAAAACCTCATATGGAGTCTAACTTATAGTACAGGGAGGCACAGTACTTGATAATTACTAGTGTTATCATTTAAATGGGAAGTTGGCATGAACTTTAAATGGACTGTGAATATTTGCAGAATCTTCCGATGCTGAGTACTTTATTTTGTAAAAGTTGCTATTTGCTCATTATATTCATAATACCTCATTTAGCTTGCATCGCAGAAGTGTAACTTCCCTGTGTATTTTCCTTAGTTTACTTTAGTCACTACAATATTCTTCTCTGAGAACTGGAAAAAACGTCAGAGGAAAATATAATGATTTAGTTGAAAAAACATGTCTGAGAACTTAACTACATTTTAATACTTCTTTTTCTTTAAGTTTGTTTGGGGGAATAAAACCCAACACTTCACCTCACCACTACTACATTTGTATGTTTACACATACCCGAGGAATCTCTCAATGTAGTCTAAATATCTCAGAGGCCTGCTTTTTGGAGTAAAAGATTCATAAATCAAAGTTGGGAAATCCTACTGTTTTTAGGCCTGTTATAATAAATACTCTTATTTGAAAGAGTTGTGTTTGTAGCTTATTTGATCAAACACCCACCTCATCTATCAGTGTACAGTCGGAAAGTTGAAGAGTTTTTCTTTAAATGGAGGGCATGTGTATATATATGTATACTTTGCATACATTCTAATACTTTTGTCCTTCCTTGGAAGGATGTGGATGACTAATGAGTGAAGGAGTAATGCAGTTAATAGTTTTAGTGATGTATATTGCTTAATTTTCAATTATGAGATATGTGTATCAAATATATGTACAAACATAAAACAGTTCTCAGGTGATTCCCCCCCCAGGTGATTTTAGTTGCTGATTTTCTTTTGTATATCTCTAGAGTTTCCTCAAAGTGTACTCTAATGTAGTGGTAACACTTTACATTTTGTATTAATTATATTTATTTATTTGAATTTTATTTATTTATTTTTTTATACAGCAGGTTCTTTTTTTGGTAGTACTTTATTTTTATTTATTTATTTTATTTTTTGTGCTTTAAACCATTATCTTTTTTTGACTAATCAGCCCTTTATTTTTTGTGTGTGTTAGTTTCTGCTTTATAACAAAGTGAATCAGTTATACATATACATATGTCCCCAAATCTCCTCCCTCTTGTGTCTCCCTCCCTCCCACCCTCCCTATCCTACTTCTCTAGGTGGTCACAAAGCACCGAGCTGATCTCCCTGTGCTGTGCGGCTATGCAGCAGGTTCTTATTAGTTATCCATTTTATACATATTAGTGTATACATGTCAATCCCAATCGCCCAATTCATCACACCACCCCCACCCCACCCCCCAGCCGCTTTCCCCCGTTGGTGTCCATACGTTTGTTCTCTACATCTGTGTCTCAATTTCTGCCCTGCAGACCGGTTCATCTGTACCGTTTTTCTACGTTCTACATATATGCGTTAATATACGATATTTGTTTTTCTCTTTCTGACTTACTTATATTAATTTTAAATTACAGTTCCCATTTAGAGATGTGGAAGTATATATAAAGGAGGTTACGACTGGACTCAGTTTGTTTATTTTGTAACTTATTGCAGGGTTGGCAATGAATCCCTTGTCTTGGGATTTGGAGGTTCTTCTTCATCATAATACTGTTTCCCAGACTCCTTGCAACTACTATGTACTGTTTTAGTCCAATCCACCATAATCCCTTGCTGTTTATATGCTCTTGTGGAGGTAGCTAAAAGATACTGCTAGGGTATGCTTTATATTCATACACAATCTACAGAAAAAGAGGTAATTGTCATTCAAGAAGCCTGAATCTTTTGTATTATTACCTTACATTGGAAATTAAATTTGTTTTTCTCTCTGCTAGATTACATGTAAACATTATTCAGTTATCAAGGCAAAATATATCTGTAGCCACTACTCCCCCCAACCCCCAACAGGATCTAGAGTATTAAAAGTAAACTTGAAATTTCTGAATCCTACAGACCTTGTTGCTGTTTATGACTCATTGCTCTAGTTTGTTTGGTTTTCGGGTTCATCAGCTGAGTAACACCCCACTGCCATGTTCAGTGTTTTCATCCCTTTCCCTTTATATATTTGGACCATTTTAGTTTAATTTGAGTAGCTGCTTTGTCAACTTCCAAAAGTACCAGTTGTACGAGTAATACGTATTTGTGAGAAGTAGTTCTCTTCTAGGTCCACATTCTTAGTGACCTCCCTAAGCCAAATAGGCAGACAGCCGTAAGTGTGGAACAAAATATGACACTCTGAAAGTTGTTTCCCACCTGGGAAATGCCGTTTCTTTGGTGGCTTTTAATGAGAGTAGAGGCATAGCTAAAAAGCAGGGGTGTGGAGCCAGATAAACCTATCATTTGAATCTTGTTTTCTTTGACTTCCTAGAAATATGACTTTGGGCAATACTTTTAACTTCTCTGGGGCTTATTATTGCCATTTTAGGGATTAAAAAAATACATATCTCAAGGAGTTGTAGAAATTAAATGAGATGATGTTTGCAGAGTGCCTGGTATGGATGCCCACTGGTATACAACATATAGGTAGCCTTAATAGTATGTGTAATCCTTGAGTTATCTGTGAGTTTCTGTGGATATTGGCTTGGACTGCAAGCCAATCTCTCTCATCGCTGATTCTGTTTACACTCACTGACATTTCTAGATTCTTTTCTAGTAGGGCATCATTTCTGCTGCTAGGGCAGAGTTTATTAAAAACCATGACACATATTTCTAACTAGTATTTTTGTTTTTCGTTTTAAATAGAAGTACATGTACCATCTATCATACAATTGTACTGACTGTGAAATCTAACAAATATCATCTCTGCTTAATTATTTGCTTTTTTTCTTCAGGATTTGTTGTACAGGTAGCTTACACAGTTTTAAAAACACTGGCATAGAGGATTGAGTTAATGTCACTTATTTTTTTTAAATGAATTTATTTATTTTTATTTTTGGCTGTGTTGGATCTGCTTTGCTGCACGTGGACTTTCGCTAGTTGCGGCGAACGGGGACTACTCTTCGTTGAGGTGCACAGCTCCTCATTGCGGTGGCTTCTCTTGTTGCGGAGCACGGGCTCTAGTTGTGCGGGCTTCAGTAGTTGTGGCACGAAGGCTCAGTAGTTGTGGCTCGCGGGCTCTAGAGCACAGGCTCAGTAGTTGTGGCACACGGACTTAGTTGCTTCGTGGCATGTGGGATCTTCCCCGACCAGGGCTCGAACCTATGTCCCCTGCATTGGCAGGCGGATTCTTAACCACTGCGCCACCAGGGAAGCCCACTTCTTAATTCTTGACACACTTTTCTCATTGATCCATACAATGACCTTCTTTTCGTTTATTTTTTTTTGTTAAAATATTTGAATTTGGTTTTCTGTTGGGGACAAGTGATTAAGGGACTTTATTTTTCTGTTGCCAAGGCTCTGAGGTCAAGTGAAGCCAGAATATATTGTCATGATGGGATGTTAGAAATGGAAGTTGCCTGCAATGTCCTTTAGCCAGGTACTTCTTAACTTTTTAATAGAAATGTCTCATCCTTTTTAATGAATTAAAAAATTTGAAACTTCTCTCACTTAAAAATCACAGATCTAGTCAGAACTTCTCTGATGCGTGAGGAAACTGAGGCCCAGAGAGGTGGTGTCACAATAGTAATTACCATAATGATGGCCGTCACTTTTGGACCATTTGTGAGGAATCATGATCTCCAGTGGTACCTAAGCTCACACAGCCCATTGTGGGCTCCTGTTACAGTGTTCTCTTCAGCTTCCATATTGGCTCTCCCTAGCCCTCCTTCCTTTCTGGGCTTAATTTTTTTCATTTTAACATTGCATACTTAACCATTCTAGCTGTTTACTTCACATTGTATCAATTTTGGTCTTTTTTCGGGATCTAATCTCCCCCAATCTTGCCTTTTTTGGGTGACATTTAGGTTGACATCAGATGAATAGCCCAAATAATAAACGTGAATCATGCTTGCCTCAAAACAGTGAGGCAGATAAACTGTCATCATGCTCTTAAAAGTGGATATTATTCAGTACTGGTTTATTTTTTTGAAGAATTTTTGCTTTCAATCCCTGACCCTAAAAAATAAAAGTAAATCAAATTCCATAAAGGTAGAAATTAAAGCAGATATATTCCAAATACCCAAGTCAGAGCCTGGCAAACAGGGAATACTCAGTAAATGCTTTTCAAGTGAATATAAGCCTCCACAGAAGCACAAGCTCTAAATCCTGGGGCTTCTGCTGTTGGGGAGCCAGTTTTCTCTCATTTGTTGAAGGCACCATGACTGTACTCAGGAAGGGAGAGTAATGAATGAGTATTTGTGAAACCCTTTCTGTGTGCTAGGTGTTTCCATCAGCACTGCTCAATTTATGTCTACAACAGCTTTCTGGGTTTATGCCTCTTCACTCTTCTCATTTTTTGGATGAAGAAATGGAAGCTCAGTGCTCACATGAGTTGCTCAAAATGTTTGAATTTGAATTAGGATCTTTCTGACTTTAAAGGCTTGTACTTTCCAGACATCCTTAGCACCACAAGAGTGGTTGCTGCTCTTACTATCTTTATCATCATTGTCATCATTACTTCTAGAGTTATTTGAAGTTGTCCTCAAATGGTAGCCACCTGCTTCCAAAGAGAGTTAGGCACTAATGGTTCAGGTGACCAGAGTCTCTAGGACCTCCTGTTCCTTGCACACTGGTCTGTTTTGAGTGTACACAAATGATTCCCTGCGTAGGTGGTTACCTGAGATCCCTTTCAAATGCCCATATGAAAAATAGACTTTCTAGTTGGGATCAGCTGCCTTGCCTATGTGGTTTTTATATCTTAGATGAAAAAGTGGACTAGAATGCCAGAAGATTTCCCTAAATGGAAAGGTAGCTGCTTCCCTACCCTCTCCACTTCCCTTGTCAGTTGCCAGAGAGATCTCCAGTGACACAAGAGTACTTGCAAAGTTTGGGGAGTCCTGGATGGTTGGTGGATGAGATCGTTTGATTCCAGTGAAACTTCCCAGCTGCCCTGAATTCAGTCTTCCAGAGCACCATCCTTTTATTACTAGATTGAATTGTAGGATAAGAGAAGTGCTTTGAGCATCTTTATACCCACATATGTAAGACTACATACTTGAGCCTGAGAATTTGGAGTGGGGCCTCTTAAGGACAAAAAAAGTACATGCACATTACTTGTGTGTGTGTATCGATCTGGCTCTGAGATTCATTGTTTTATGTAAGTGCCATTAATTTCCCAATTTTTCTTAGCTTATGCATACAGTCATCATTCTTAGTTGCTTAATACTTATCTTGGGCATTTATTTTACCTGTAACTTTTCCCTTGACTTTTCTACCTGCTCTCATTGCTGTATTTTGAACACCTTCTTTATGGAAAGCAGTAGAAAAACCTGAAGGTGTGTCTAGAACAAACTCAGTTGAATCAAAGGAAGGCTGCCCAAGTTGGCATTTAATGGGGTAGGACTCTGGCAGATGTGCCCGTGTTTTCTACTGAAGAGTCTGTGCACACCTGAACCTCTGCACTGAGTTTCGTTTCCTTAATCCTGTGGTGGTGGTGGTGTGAAGAACGCCCAGGTTTCCCATACAAATTAGGAAAGGGAGTTAATCAGAATCAACACTGGGGTAAAAGGAGGTCTTAGCGGAAGTGCCTAAGTATTGTTCCAACACAGGGGATAAATGTGTTCTGCTTTACTTGGCCAGAACAATGTCTCAAGCTGGTGATTAGGCTCTACTCCAGCTTTAACCTCAGGCAAAATTTATGCAGCTCTACTACTGTGTGTCAGGTAATTAAAGGGAAAAAGGGGAAATATTTGCTTAAAGTGGAAGTGTTTTTAATTAAACATGAAAAATAATAAGTAAGTGCAAAGGGAAGTCGGCAGCAGGGAAATTGTTTTTAACTTTTCCTTTAAAACATTAAGAACTTCAAGCAAAAGGCCGATATTTTAGGCATGGCTGTTTGTTAAGCCTTTACAGAGCTGTGCTGGAATTCTGAAATTCTTCTGTCTTTGCGTTGAAGAACTTGGAGGTGTTATTCTGTCTTAGTTGAAAGATAATGCTCTTTGCCATTTTCTGCTAACCACTAATGATTCGCTTGATAGGAAAGGAGTTCTTTAATTTAAAATAAGAGCCATTTTAAAACCTAGTAGATAGTAGTACAAATCTTGATGTGGGAAGTACAGTTACAGCAGGAAGTTTAGGCTGAAAAAAAGCCGGAGGGGGGGGGATAAAATCTTCTACTTACTATGATTGACTAGCATACTGGTTGGATTATGTTGCATCTAAAGTTTCTGTTAATGGTTCCACCACTCTGCTCATCACCAAGGGTTGCAACTCCATCAGGTTTGATTTCACTTTAGACCCCAGACCTTAAGGGTTCTGCATCCATAAAGCCTTATCCTTACCACCTGTTTTAAAATGGACTGTGACCATTGCAGTTGCCTGCCTAGGTCATTTTAATAACATCCTTGCCCGCCGTTCATACCTAATCTCTATTGCTGCTGTCCGTCTTGCCCAGGGTAGCTAGAATGATTTTACCCAAGGCTCAGTTTTCGTCATGGTACTCAGTTTCCTCAAGCTTTGCACAAAATTTGAGTTTTTCCCTGCCATGGCCCTTGGGCAACGTCAGCATCACATCTGAGAATTGTTTTTCCTACATGTACTCTACACTGTAGCCATTTTTGAACTATTTTAGCCATTCCTTCAACACTCTTGTACAGCTCATTTCTTCTACCACCTTACCTGTGCTCTTGGCTCTAGGCTCCTAATTAAGTCCTTTTTATTTTATTTTTTAAACTGAAGTATAATTGATTCACAATGTTGTGTTTCAGGTGTACAATGAAGTGACTCAGTTTGTGTTACACAGTAGGTCCTTATTGATTATCTGTTTTCTGTAAAGTTGTGTATATATGTTAATCCCAAACCCCTGCCCCCCTTTCCCCTGTGGTAACCGTAAGTTTGTTTTCTACATCTGTGGGTCTGTTTCTGTTTTGTATATAAGATCATTTGTATCATTTTTTTTAGATTCCACATATAAACGATAACATATGTTTGTCTTTCTCTGTGTGGCTTACTTCACTTAGTATGATAATCTCTAGGTCCATCCATGTTGCTGCAATGGCATTATTTCATTCTTTTTTATGGCTGAGTAATATTCCATTGTATATATGTACCACATTTTCTTTATCCATTCATCTGTCGAAGGACATTTAGTTTGCTTCCATGTCTTGGCTATTGTAAATAGTGCTGCAGTGAACATTGGGGTGCATGTATCTTTTTGAATTATGTTTTTTTCCTGATATATGCCCAGGAGTGGGATTGCAGGATCATATAGTAGCTCTAGTTGTAGTTTTTTAAGGTACCTCCATAAGGAGACCATAAACAAAACAAAAAGACAACCTACAAAATGGGAGAAAATATTTGCAAATGATGCGACTGACAAAGGATTAATCTCCAAAATACACAAACAACTCAATATATAAAAAAAAACCCAATCAATAAATGGGCAGAAGATCTAAACAGACATTTCTTCAAAGAAGACATACAGATGGCCAACAGACAGATGAAAAGATGCTCAACATTGCTAATTATCAGAGAAATGCAAATCTAAACTACAATGGGGTATCACCTCACACTGGTCAGGGTGGCCATCATCAAAAAGTCTGCAAATAATAAATGCTGGAGAGGGTGTGGCGAAAAGGAACCCTCCTACACTGTTGGTGGGAATGTAAATTGATAGAGTCACTATGGAGAACAGTATGGACGGTCCTTAAGTCCTTTCAAAATGTTAACCTCTTTGATGAAGGCCTTGCCTGTCCTCTTAGTGGGCTAAGATTTTTCCGTCTGAATCTTCTTTGTACCTCATTATACCTTGTAGTGGTTTTGTATTCTGTTACTAAACTACATGTTCCTTTAGGGTAAGACTTTGGGACTGGTCACCTTTGTTATCTTCCACCTTGTGTTACCTTGTGAAGTCATGCTGTCCCTGCTCTAAAGTCTTCTATTAATGATGCAGCAGTGTGTAAAACTGGGGTATTAACACTTATCCTCCAGGGTTGTTCTGAGGAGCACATCAGAGAATTTTAGATACACACCTCTGTGTCTGTCATACACCCAGTAGGCTCTTAATAAATAGTATGGTAGTTGTAGCCAGATGGCCATGGTTTGAATTTCTCTTCTGTTATCAGCCTGTGATTTTTGGGTCTCCGCTCTTTCAGTTCTTCGTCTGTAAAATGAGAATAATGGTAGTATTTACCTCATAGGATTGTTGTGAGGATTAAATGAGTCTGTACATTGAAAGCACTTAGAACAGTACCTGGCAGCTCGTGAGCCTGCACCATTCAATTCAGAAGCCACTAGCCCCACGTGGCGCTTGAGCATTTGAAATGTGGCTGGTCCAAGCTGAGATGTACTATCAGTGTAAAATGCACAATAGAATTCGGAACCTTGGTGTGAAAAAATACAAAGCTAAATATCTCAATTTTTCATTTATTTCATGTTGAAATGATAATATTGATACTTTGAATAATTTGGGTTACATAAATTATATTAAAATTATCCCATCTTTTCCCCCCAGTTTTATTGAGGTATAATTTGGCATACATTAATGTATAAGTTTAGGGTAATACAGCATAATGATTTGACTTACATACATCATTAGATGGTTATCACAATAAGGTTAGTGAACATCCATCATATCATGTAGATACCAAATTAAAGAAACAGAAAGAAAAGATTTTTTGCTTGTGATGAGAACACTTAGGATTTACTCTCTTAACAACTTTCCTACATAACATACAGAAATATTAATTATATTTATCATGTTGTACATTACACCCCAGTACTTCTTTATCTTATAACTGGGAGTGTGTACCTTTTGACTGCCTTCATCCAAAAAATCTCACCTTCAAAAAAAAACAATGTGACTACTAGAAAACTTTAAATTACATGTGTGGTTCACATATGTCTATTGTACAGCACTGTTGTAATACTGTGTAACATTGTTAGCTTTTGTTAGCATATTGTTTTTATTATTTTTTCCTGCAGTGGTGGTTTCCACATACTCTCCCCCCCCTTTTTTCTTTTTTCGGTTAACTATTTGAATTCAGTGATTCTGGGTAGGGAAATTTAGGAAAGAAAGGTGTTAATGGATAAGATAAAGCTTAGGTCAAATGAGGGAACAAAGGGGTCAGCAGCTTCTGACCTCACGTCGAGGAAGACTTGACTACGCTATTTCAGAGCCACGTGCTGTGAGTTGCTGGCTTAATCTTCCTGCTTTCTTAGAGATAGAGAATTCCCTCTATTGCTACCTTACGGTTTCCCCTTATCACAAGGAGGACGCTACATTTGCTTATTGTAGTTGGGAATCCATTTATAATAATAAAAATAGAAGCTTACTGAAAAATAAGAAATTAGAAGAATTAAGGCTTTTTAAAACTTTTTGGTTCAGAAAGAATGAGTTTGGTTTTCCTTAAGGAAATGAGTTTAAAAGATAACATTTTAAAAGCGCGTAAAGACTTAACCAAATATTTTTATCTTAATTCCAAGTAGCCTTCAGCTTCGATGAATTCTACTGCTCTACAGTAACCCGACACCGTAACTATGGCTGTTGATCATGGTTGAAAAACTTTCAAACTATTTTATGTATGTCATTTCAAATGATTTTATAAAATGCACATCCCATGATCTGAAGGTTGGTTTGCACATATCCCGTGCTTAGTGTGGTACTGTCTTTTGGCAGTGAATTTGCCGTCTTTAGCCATCATGGGCTCATAAGTGGATTGTCATTCCAAGGATCATTTAAGAGCTTGTTTTGGGCAGTCTCTTTCAGGAGGTTGGCCACACCGATGTGTGCAAGTCTTGATGATTATGTGTTCAGTAATTTCCTGGGGTCTTACTTCCCCATTATTGCTTTTCATGGTAGCTGGTTCTTTGCACTGAATATACTATGAGGAATGGGGGTGTGGCAAACTAGATAGAGATAATCATTTGAAGTGCTGGTTTCCTTTGAGATATAAGGTACAGTGAGTAGCATTATCTCTCTGAGAGCCTTAGAACTAATAGGGAGCAAAAAGGCACTTGCCAATCCCAGTGGACAGATGTGGTTTATCTTGGTAAGTCTTTGAGAGGGTAGAATCACTGTAATGTGGAGGGCCCCCCCCCCAGATATTCTGTGGGTGTGGCTGCTGGCGCATGATGTTAAGTTTCCCTGCTTCTGTTTAAAATAAGAATCTTTGAGCTATTTTTCTTGTTTCAACAATATCTAGCTGATATCTGTTATTTTACATATGCTATTTGAAGTGATGGTCACCTCTTTACCCGTGAGGTATTACATTACAAAAGAAGGACGCATCCCAAGGCACTGCAACTGTGATCTCTGTGTTTGGTTTGCATGCTGTTTCTGAATACATAAATCCAAACTTGGACAATTCAGGTGTGATTATTTATATTAGCAAATACAGGTTTATGAAAGGAGTCATAATAGATTTCTTTTAAAGGTATTTAAAAAAATTATTTAGTTTATTTATGTTTGGCTGTGTTGGGTCTTTGCTGCTGCGCACGGGCTTTCTCTAGTTGCGGCGAGCGGGGGCTACTCTTTGTTGCGATGCATGGGCTTCTCATTGTGGTGGCTTCTCTTGTTGCAGAGCACGGGCTCTAGGCGCCTGGGCTTCAGGAGTTGTGGCACGCGGGCTCTGGAGCGCAGGTTCAGTAGTTGTAGCGCACGGGCTTAGTTGCTCTGCGGCATGTGGGATCTTCCTGGACCAGGGCTCGAGCCCGTGTCCCCTGCATTGGCAGGCGGATTCTTAACCACTGCGCCACCAGGGAACCCCAGATTTCTTTTAAATAGTAAGCTTCTCTAGGGCCCTGGAATATTTGAGTTGCAATGCTGTCGATCACAACTTCAAGGAAAATGTCTATTGTGTAACGCCAGACGTGTTTATATACCTATGCCAGTAAAGACTTATGAGGTGCCTGTGTGTAAACATGTGTGTGTTTGTGTACATGTGTGTGCTCACATGCTAGCCCACCAAGTACCTGAATATGTACCTCCCTGCTTTTTTACCTTATAGACAAAGCTAAACATTATTCATTGTTCTTGCCTGGTGTATGTCCACCCTCATCTCACTGCAAGTGTCAGGGTAACACACACAGTCGTAAATGAGGAGATGGAACAAGTGGGACCAGAAAACATTGTCCACAGCCCAGTGGTCCGTGTCACCATTCTTCTGCTTCTAGCATATATTGCATAATCAGGAGAGATGAGACAAGCCAAATCCTTTTAGTACACCGTGTCTGGGGAGGTTATGGAGTCCCAGAGGTTTGTTTCTTGTTGCCATTGTAACAGTCTTGATTGTGACAAGGAGATCTTGGAAGTCACCTGAGGATGTCACGAAAACCCCATCCCCATTACTGTTATTTCTGCTGGACACTTTCTGGTTAGGGAATATATTTGATTTATTAAAAAAAAAAAGCACGACTGAGTGAAAGCACCTTTTGTTCTTTGTATTGAAGTCACATACAAGACTATGTCCCCTTATACAGTTCAACCTAAGCTCTTGCAGTACAATGGGCTTTATTTATTTATATTTATAAGGAGTCATTTTAAAGCAATGAGAGGCTTTATAGTTACAATGATCACTTCTGCCCTTTCTTACAGAAATGTCAGACTCAGGTTGTTAAGGATCTGAAAATAATGGCTTTCCTCTTATTTCCATGATGGTAATTATATGGCAAGAAAGAGCTATAGGGCTTTTTCCTGTTTTGAAATTATATTCTTTGCCTTGTCGATAAAAAGAGATAACCAGGATATATTAATACATGTATGTTTTGTTAGTGTTGTCTTTGTCCTCTTAATTAGCATAATATTAATTAAAAACTGCTTGCTGAGAGAGTTCTATTTTTGCTGGTTGTGAACTTCTTCAGAAATTACAGCTAAATAAGTATTTTGAATGTTCCAACCAGAATGTTAGTTTTTAAAAAATAAATTTTCTTTCAATCTGTGCAGCTGTAGTTTACTTTCCAGGCATGAGAAATATCTATTTTATTAAGTCCTATGAGGAATATGTGTCACATACATTTAAGAAAAATCTATTTAAGGTGAAAAATTCCAAAAATGACTTCCCCCTGGTGTGAAGTAAAACAAAAGCCCCAACTGCATCTCTGCCTGTGGTAATGACATTGAGGTGACAAACTGCAGGCAGGTGAGGTTCTTGGGGGTGATCTCACACCTGCACCACGAGCCTGGGGAACAGCTGGGTCTGGAGCTGGCGTCTGGCCTTGCTTTCTGTTTGCTGCGAGACCAGCTCTCAGGCTCGGGGCCTGCACGTTTGCACGGAAGACTCCAAGTGCTTTTTTTTTTTTTTTTTTTTTTTGCAGTACACGGGCCCCTCACTGTTGTGGCCTCTCTCGTTGCGGAGCACAGGCTCCGGACGCGCAGGCTCAGCGGCCATGGCTCACGGGCCCAGCCGTTCCGTGGCACGTGGGATCTTCCCGGACCGGGGCACGAACCCGTGTCCCTTGCATCGGCAGGCGGACTCTCAACACTGAGCCACCAGGGAAGCCCTCCTAGTGTTTTTATTTATTTTTTATTTTTTTTTGCGGTACGCGGGCCTCTCACTGTTGTGGCCTCTCCCGCTGCGGAGCACAGGCTCCGGACGCACAGGCTGAGCGGCCATGGCTCATGGGCCCAGCCACTCTGCGGTATGCGGGATCTTCCCGGACCGGGGCACGAACCCATGTCCCCTGCATCGGCAGTCAGACTCTCAACACTGCACCACCAGGGAAACCCTCCAAGTGTTTTTAAAAAGGCAAAGGGGACTGTGGGCGGGTCGCAGTCCCTGGTTTTGTGAATCTTTTTCCCTGGGATGGGGAGGTTGAAGAAACCTCAGCTCAAACCCACCAACCTCCAAGCCCAAGCCCCTTATGTCAATCCTGAGCTTTGTCTGCCAAAGGAGAGTCAGCCGGGAAGCACAGAAACTGAAGATCCTTGTCCGCTTCAGTCGTAGTTTTGTATAGCCAGGGGGCAGACGGTGAGCCCCTGAACGGCTCCTTTCCCACCAAGTGTGCATTCACTCCCCTGGAACAGTGGAACTCCAGGGTAGTTAAGGGTGGTCAGCATTTATGGGCAGGCAGAACGCTTCTTGCTATAGCACTCAAAGGTGACTGCTGATGATGGTGTTCTTTGATTTAATTCTTTTTTCACACCTCCAAAAAGAAAAGCTATCTATTCAGCTAGTCAGTCTTATCTTACGTATCTACATGTGAAGGGTAAGTCGAGGTTGATTTCAGTTTGAGAGCACCACCCTATCATCTAACCCAACTCGGAGAAGGTTCACAGAAACTACTAGGCTCACCACTGTTTTGTTTCTTTGCTCAGTCACCGCACTATCATCAAGGCCAGATGCTTCCTTCCTCACCTGGTTACACGTTCTTTTCCTCCAGCACTGGTGTTGCCGTGGCAAATGCCTTCTGGGACGCCTCCACATATACAGTTTCCCAGGGACATTGAACAGAAACGCTTTGTACTCTTTCTTTCCTAAGATGAATTCTGATGCTTCACTTATATTACATGGGTATGGATTTCTTGGAAGCCAGAGATCAAGAAGTCAGGTCCAGCCTTTAGATAGGTTTGGTTTGGCCAGTATACTGTTTTAAAAGTTTGAGCTTTCTTTAAAAGATTGGGGAGATTGCATAGAACAGTTCAGAATTGGCTTCTCCTGAAAAAATGGAAGGATCTGGCGATAGGTCGTCTGCGTTACAGTGTAACTGTGAGGTATAGAAGCAGATTGTGGCTTCTCCCTTTGGAATAATGGCTTTTAAGCCTTTTGGACCAATTATACATAATACACATGAAACAATAGGGAGTTCCTTGGTGGTCTAGTGGTTAGGACTTGGTGCTTTCGCTGCCATGGCCAGGGTCCAATCCCTGGTCAGGAGACTAAGATCACGTAAGACACATCACATGGCCAAAAAAAAAAAAAAAAAAGGAAACACGCTCTCTCCTTATCACATGCCATGCAACATGCAATTTTTTTCTGTTCTATTTCATGGGAGCACAAACTGTTGAGTGCCACTAAATGATTTTGCCATCCACTGACGCTGGTCACCTGACCTGCAGCTTGAGAAGCAGGGGTTTGGATTTGACTGCAGGTTCTGCTTGCCAAGGGCCCTTCTTCTCCTGCGTGTGCATTGGTGCTGCTGGCCTCCGGGCCTGCTGTAGCCACATCTGGTTCCCCGGGCTGGTCAGTTGTCATTCACATCAAGCCAAACAGCCCTATAGGACATCCCGTCTGCAGTTCCTCTTTGGCTGTTGGTTATCCATGAGAGGGCTGGCTTTTCAGGACTCCTTGGTTTCAAGTCTGAAGACAGAGGCAGAGTGAATGACTCTCTTTGGTCTTGCCATGGCTTTCTTGTCCCACCCCTGCCACGATAAATGAATGGGGGGAAATACGCTGTTCTGTAGAAGACCTCCAAGCCTGACCTACGGATTGCATAACACTGGGCCCTGTTAGACAGGTATCAGGAACAATTCACATTACAATGGAATTCCTTTTATAAAGCAAAGGAAGTTTTTAACCGTAGGTTACTTTAGTGGCTTTACATTTGCATTACAGATTTTTAAGTACTGTCATTAACTGGGATGGTTAAGTAGGCAGGGGGCAGGAGAAGACTAAAGGGATTCTTTAATCATTTTCTCTACCTTTATCCTTACTCATCAGGACCCTGGCCATCCTAGCATCAATAAGAAATGATAAAACATCCTTTTATACACTTTAAATTATACATTTATATGTAGCTCTTCAAATTGTATTCTTTTAGGATATTGATAGAGTAGAATTTGAGTCAGAAGATGTGACTTCTTGTTTTGGCCATGTTTATTTTCGTATTGTGTGAACGTAGGCAAGCCTTTATATACTGGGCTTTGGTTTTACCCATCAGTTAAATGGGTATGAGGGAAATAACCCCCAGCATACCCATCTCACTGATTTCTGAGGATCTCATGAGACTGTGTGTGTGTGTGTGTACGTGAACACACATACATGTGAAAATATAAGCTACTGTGTCTCTATTATGGGGTGTTTTTTTTTTTTTTTTGTAGTACGTGGGCCTCTCACTGTTGCGGCCTCTCCCGTTGCGGAGCACAGGCTCCGGACGCGCAGGCTCAGCGGCCATGGCTCACGGGCCCAGCCGCTCCGCGGCATGTGGGATCTTCCTGGACCGGGGCACGAACCCGCGTCCCCTGCATCGGCAGGCGGGCTCTCACCCACTGCGCCACCAGGGAAGCCCTGGGGTGCTGTTTTATCAGGAGATACAGAATTACATATCACAGCTGCCTGAAGTGCTGGCAGGTATTTTACACTAAGGTGACTCTTTTCCTTTTCGCACCCTTTTGGGGAAGATAGGACTCTGTTTGATGACCCATTTCTGTCTTAGATACAGATGATAATTGAAGACAAGATCTGTACTCCCTACGTTACAACACAGTGGGTCTTGGTCTTGCGAACTCCTGAATTGCCATGCTCTAGGCTGTTAGGAAAGGAACTCAGCAGGCACCCTAGCTTGATGTGGTGGAAGCTGAGACTGAAATAAAAGTGCTGTATATTTATTTGCTTATGTCTATGATAGAGGCAAAAACTGAACTGAGAATGCTCTTGCCCCTCAAGCAGGGCTCTGTCCCTAAGACTGAAGTGGTTGGGTTTCTGCAATCAAAAGCATTTTAATTTTTTCATTAAAAAAAAAAAGGAACACCTTTCTGATGCTTTGAAATCTGTCCTAGCTCTAATGTGTTGAGTGATCGCACACTTAAGATCTCTGAAAGGTCAACAAAGAGGGGTCCAGCAGGGGGCTTATTTTTGGTTCTTATCTCACTGTCAGCAACTCCTCCTGTGGCCTGCAGCCCCATCACTTGCAGCTCTGAGACAGTGCGTGTCTAATGAAGTCTTTGTTCTAACAAAGGACATAGACCCCGGCCATTTAAACCCCAACCAAATAGCTGATCCACTTTAGAATTTGACACGAATACATGGTTTTAAGAACTCATATGGTCACAAATGTTGCATCTGCTTCCAAGGCTAGGAGTGGACTCTTGTCAGATGACAAAGGTGATCCTTTCCCCTTTGTGTGGATGGTGAGAGGGAGAGGAGGTGGAGCTCTCTTCTTTTCGGGGACAATCCAGTGCATAAGAGTCTGTGTTTAGACTGGAAAGGTGGGAGATTTGTGTTCAATTACCAGCTTGCTGCCTTGGGCAGGTTGCTTTGAATATCTCTGGGCCCCCTAGATAAATAGCCTTAGAGTATTTATTATGCCACCCAGGGCCTAGACCTTTATCATGGCCACTCTTACTAGTTCTATTTTATGGATGAATACGTTGAGGTTCTCTTGCCCCAGATCACACAGCTTAGGAAATGGGGAGACTCAGGGCTGGAACGCAGGTTGATGTGACTCTAGGCCACGACAGCTGTTACCTCTGTGCCTTTTTGTTTGAAGGAGCCTTCTTGCTAATATCCCAGGATTCTGGGCTCTGCTGTTTGTCAAATAGCAAATTGTGATTAAAGAAATCAAAGAAGTCATCATGAAAATGATGGGTAATAAGCCTTACAAGAGAGAATTTGTAGCAGCATTTTACTTTATTAGTCTATATTTCTTGTTCGTTTATCTAATTCAACCTGTGCTTGAAAAATTTTGAAGGTTGAATGTTGAAATATATCTAACACTTGCCCCTGTCAGAAACACACTCTGAAACTTCTGTTAGTTTATGAATAGGAAGTTATGCTTATTTGATGTTCACAGAGTTACCTAACATATATAGCCTCTCTACTTTTTGCCGGCTCTGAACTATATATTATTATTCCTATTTTACAGATGAGGAAACTGAAGCTCAGAAAGGTTAAATATCTTATCTGATCACCCCACAGATGGGCTTGTTGGACTGGCCTGTGTTCTTTCCTCTGCTCTACGCTAATAAAATCCTCTTGTTGGCTATTACGAGTCTATCTATTAGAAAATTTCCAAGTTCACATCTCATTCCAGAGGAGAATAACAAAAAAGCAGACCTAGACAGAATAATAATACAATAATTCGTAAAGTCTCAGCAATCACCCTAACAGGGGACTTTATATTTTAGATAACAATAACTTCATGTTCATCAGTGAATTAGTTACTAGCCTTTCTTCTCAAAAGGTTCATCTAAAGAATTTAGAAATGCAACCAGGAATTAAGTTTCTTTTCTCCCCGTTGCTGCCCTTTCACTAATCATTTTTAGAACCTTTCAGGTCCCTCTTCCCAAGAAGTGTTCCCTTCTTGGCCCCCTCTCTCTCCTCCCCACTTCCTTTCTTTATTTCACTGTATCCCCCTCCACAATAAAACTTCCATCTTTGTTATGTACATGCAGGAGACTTAGTGCATTTTGCAAAACAATATATTTTGTAGACGGACTGAATAATACATATGGTAGATTACACATACAGAGCAAGTAGATAGCTAATTTTGGTGACCGTAGGAAGATTTAGGAGATGATTTGGGGGGAAATGGAGAGGGTCTGTTTTATAACCCTGTTTTCATAGAAAAGGATGTTGTCTCCTGTTTTATTA